>NW_017731600.1:1616582-1652969 GCF_001890085.2 Hipposideros armiger | reverse complement strand
TCTCTCTCTCTCTCTCTCTCTCTCTCTCCCTTAATTACTTTCACTTGGCAAATCTCAAACCTTCAACTACTTCAAGCAGCTTGAATTTCTGGGAAACATAAAATCCACACAACGCTGCTGACCATTCCCACTTTAAATTCATAACGACAATCCGAGAAAGGGCACTGAAGCCTAATATATTTTCCTAGGAAGTTCATTTCCCCGCTTTCCAAAAGAGCAAGTTCACAGCTCCTTATCTCTCTTCACATCTCCTGTGCTCACACCCCACCCTATTCTCAGCTGCTGTGGTTGCCTCCTACTTCATGAGTAAAAGAGAAGCAATCAGTATTTCTTTCATCCTCCAAGTTGAGCAATATCTCAGTGTCTTCACCGTTTTTACAAGGGAACAGTACCCCTGCTCTCATCCAAAGCCATCCTTTCCATTTGAGTATTGAGTGGCATGCCTTCTGCCTTCTCCTGGTCAATTCCTTTAAGACCAACACCATTAACATAAAAAAAAAAACTTTGGTAACTTCCTATTTATAAAAAGGAAGAATTCCCTCTCATCTATCCTCCTCCAAAAAAACACCCTTTTCCTTTGCTTTTCTTCACAGAAAAATGCTTTAAATGCATTGTGATTTTGGATGCCTTCACTTTCTCACCACCCATCCCACCAGCTCATCAAAACTACCTTTGTCAAGACTTCTAACAGCTTCCATATTGCCTTATCTAAAAGTTCTCACCTTATTCAATCTCTTTGTATCCCTTAACACTGTTGACCTTCTTGAAATAGGTTTATCCTTCTTCAAACACTTCCCTCTCCAGATTCCACACTCTCATCTTATTGTTTGCCCCTCAGTCTCTTTTTCTGTTTTCACCTTTTCTCCACCTCCACATGATGGGCGGTCCAGGGCACAGTCCCGTCTATGCACTCTTCCTAGACCAGTGGTTGTTAAGCCTGGATGATCTTTCAAATTACTTAGCAAGACCTTAAAAATATGGTGCAGGGAATATTCCCTCAACGATTCTAATTTAATTGGCCTAAGACAGAACATGGCATTTGTATTCTTACAAAGCTTCCTAGATGATTCCACAGTACAATCAGAATTGAGGAACACTGCCCTAGAAAATATTGAGGCTTTGACTACCAATTACATGCTGATAATATCGCCAGCTCAGACCTTTACCCTGAGCTTTAGACTCCATCTACCTATATGGCATCTCCACTTGGATGTCAAGCACCTTATAAGGAACATATTGAAAATGAAATTTGAAGAAAATGAAATTTTCTTTAGTCCTACACAGCCAATCTATCAAGTACCACTGACTTCTATCCAAAATATATCCTGAATGCATCCTTTTCTCTCCGTTTCCACTACCACTTCCCTAATTTCCAGCTGCCTTGATTTTATTCCTCGATTTCCACAACAGCCTTTCAATGGGGCTCCCTGTTTCCTTACCCCACTGTCCTCCATTCTCCATACAGTAAGTAGACTTGGTTAATGTCAATCACATCATGGATCTCCTTTGTTTTAATGCCCTCTAATTGCTTTGTATTTCTCTTACAATAAAATGCAAACCTTTTACCATGGTTTACAAGGCCCTATATGATCTACCCAAAGGTGCTTCTCAAAGCAATTTTCATGTGACATTTTCAACTACCCACTGTACTCCAACCTTACTACCTTCTGTTCTGCAAACACATCATGATCTTCCTGGCCTTAAAGCATTTGCTCTTACTGTTTCCTCTGTGTCTAATTTGCCCCTTCCCATACTTGGTAATTCATCTGTCTGCTGTGAGGCAACATGTAATTTCTTCAAAAATAACAGTGATTAATTGCACTGCCTCTACGTCAAACTACGCAGGTTCAAATCCCATCTCTATAATTTCTTAATAGTGTGATCTTTGAAGAGTGAGGTAAACAATCTGTGTCTCATTATCTGCATATGTAAAATTAAGATGACAATCATACCTACATCATAAAGTTGCTGAAATAGAGCCTAATCCATGTAAAGGTCAGGAGAGAAGCACTTGGCACATCACGTGTCCAATAAATGTTAATTATTATTATAATTCTCTGAGAATTCTATATAAAGTAAAATGTCTAGTCTATCACAGTTTTTGTGCTCAAAACACTTATCTCCTTTTTCTTGATTAATTCTTTAAGTAATCTTATGTTGAATTTTTATTTTCTGTCTTCCCAAACCATACCCACCACTACAACCCAGGCCCTGTTGGAATGCAAGTTCCATGAAGGCAGAGATCTTATCTGTCTTGTTCAACACTGATTACACAGAACATAGAAAATAACCTGGCACAGAGTATGCACTCAGTAAATATAGGTTAAATTAATGGTGTTTAGCATAAATAGAGCATGTTTTAAATTCATGTTCTTTTTGAGAGAGGAATATGTGGGCATGATTCAGCAGATATCAGTGAGTACAGACATTCTAAAGAACAATGGCTATTTTGTTGGATGCAAACTTCACCGTGCACCTGTTTGTAAGACAACACTTTCAATAACTCAGAAGTG
Source organism: Hipposideros armiger (assembly GCF_001890085.2). Lineage (NCBI taxonomy): Eukaryota > Metazoa > Chordata > Mammalia > Chiroptera > Hipposideridae > Hipposideros > Hipposideros armiger. Next base: position 1,650,456 of record NW_017731600.1, on the reverse strand, counting down.
GAATATGTCATATTACCTCCATAGAAAAAAATCAAGGTTTTCAAAAACTTGTTATGCATTTTCCATAATCATGGTAAAACCAATTGTATTTTTCAAAGGTACCATAATGAAACAAATTCAATTTCTGGTAGTTAAAAGAAAGTCTTGGGGCCGGCCGAGTGGCGCGATGGTTAAGAACTGGCTTGGGATGCCAGAGGACCCCAGTTCGGATCCCACATATGAGGGCCAGTCACACTGCCCTCTACAGCTAACATGCTGAACAACAGCTCAACCTGGAGCTGGGCTGCCATGAGTCGCCGGCGACGGCATAGGCTGCAGCCCCTGTGGCAGTGGGTTGCCATGGGCTACTGTGTGTAGCCAGCAGCCAGCATGAGCGGCCAGCAGCCAGCGTGAGCGGCCAGCAGCCGCAGTGAGCGGCCGTCCAGAAGCCGGCGACTGATCTGCCTCGCCCGGGAAGAGCGCAATGATGGTGCCAACTTGGGCCAGTGAAGCAACGTCCTCCATAACTAGACTGAATAACAAAAGGACAGCAACTTGTCTGTTCCCCTTCCCCCAATTCCCCAGCGCTGTTCCCATCCCCCAATTCCCCAATAAAAAAAATAAAAATAAAAATAAAAGAAAGTCTTGTAAGGTAATATTTTTATCTAAAAGTTGTGAGAGCAACTCATTTTTAGACACAAATTAACTATATGTTCAACCGATCCACAGTGATTTCATTGGAAGAGAATGTTCTACCTGTTTTCTTATTTATTTATATATCAAGACAAATATAATCTTTAAATTTCTCTAGAGCTCCTTTCTTAAAATAATGTAAATTTATCTTAATTACTATTACTTCATCCACAGACACCATATTTCATTTGCTTAGAAAAGACTATGAACAGCATCAGTTAAGTTCAGAGCCTCCTAAATGAACAGAGAAATAGCTCACACTGAAGGAGGCTCACATTTCACAAGTGCATTTTCAAGAGACACCATATTCTTCATCATATTCTCACTATTTAGTTTGAGTGGATTCTGAAAAAGCATATGGGAATTTTAAGAACAAATGTCCCTTTTATTACATTGTAAAAAACCTATAGGTTCATTCCAAAACATCATTCTATATTTTTATTGAGCTTGAAAAAGTTAAATGAAACAGAATAAAAATCTCTTTGTTGTGCTGCTAATGTTTCAAGACCTCGGCTTATAATTTGTCACCACAACACTGAGGCTAATGAATCTCTGCTCTCCTCAATTCACTTTCAGTGTAATAATGTCCAACGGAGGCCTGGTCTCAGTTGCTCATTTATTTGAATCACAATAGCTGCCTAAGAAAACCCTAGGTAAAGGTCAATCAAAGCATGGGTTTTCTGTTCCCATATTGTTTTCTTGGGTTCTCAGTGCTCCAGTAATTTCTGTCAAGAGGAATACACAAAAAGAGTTTGAATCATATCGCAGATTTAATTTCACATCAAGAACTTGTCACGTCACTAAAAACCACACAGACCTCCCTACCATTAGTATTTCTAATGATCTGTATTTCTAATGGTCCATGAAAGGTGAACTACCCGTTTTTGTACCCACATGAAGTGATTCTCATCTATTAAAGTTGATTTTAAGAACTATTCAAACAGCAGACTTGGCTGCACCACATTGATGACACTTGGGAAGAGACTGGTTCACGCTGATTTGGGTATTAACTGTTCGACGGTAACAATCAAATGTTATTTTGGAAGAACTTCAATCGAGTAACTTTATAAGAAGGCTAATTTTTTTTTTTTTAGCTGAGCCATCCTGCCACCTGTTGGCAGCTCAGCTCGGGCCAGGCATTGAACCGCTACTGCTAGGAGCTCACACTCTTGAGCGAGCTCTTAACCAACTGAGCCACTCAGCCGGCCCTTAAGAGGGTTAATTTTTTAACCCTCATTTTGAGAAGAAAAACATCTCTTGAAAAATAATAATAATAATGAAAATGTTTACAATTGTATATAAAATATTTGCACGGGAATAAATCATTCAGCTGATTCTAAATAATAAGTTAACTATCAAGTTCCTCACCCACCTCATTCCACTTGGTCCACCCTACTATTCAGTGAATATATACCTGAATGTCAATATTAAAATATTACAATATCAATCCATAGCAGACTTGATATGTGAGTAGACTTGGTGGAAAGATATGAAAAGATACATCTTGCCTTCAAAGGTATCTCCCATTTTACCTTGTTTGAAGCACAAATTACTAATCACTTAATTGAACACCATCTCTAGAAGAACTTGGTTGCATCCCCATGTTGCCGTTTGGAATCAAGAACATGACTTATCGGGGCAGCCAGTTAGCTTAGGTGGTTAGAGCACAGTGCTCATAACACAAGGTTGCCGGTTCGATCCCCACATGGGCCACTGAGCTGCACCTTCCACAACTAGATTGAAAAAAAACCAAACATGACTTATCATTACTTTAACAAAGATGCATTCCTCAGATAAACTAACTTGTAAATCCAGGGAAGCAATCCAAAAGGTGTGATACCAGAATAGAGATGCTTCCACGCATGTTCAGCATGTAGGGAGGTCCACTTGTTCCTAGTTCAATTGCTGAGTGTTGGCCCAGGAAAGAAAACAGAATGGAACATTCCAGGCCAAGGTAATATTTATTACGGAGATTTATAAGAGGCACTTCTATGCCCTAACTGGAGAAATCAGTTATCAGATATGTAGTAGGAACAAATGTAAGTGAAGGAAGAAACAAATGACACGGGGAAAGCGTGGGTAGGGAAAGGAATAAAAAGAAACTAAATTCTAGAAGAGTCCAGAGAGGAGCTATTTCAGTAGGAATCTTGGTGACATTGAATTTTAACCCCCTTACTTCTGAATACTTGGGCACGCATCTCCTGCCAGTGAGAAGAATCTTTACATGGAAAATGCTATTCGGAGAATATTGAAGGTTATGCTATAATAGTGGTTCCCAACATTTAGACTATAGACTCCTGAATGGCCCTGAGTTATTTCTTCAAAAATTGGATCCCTGAATTACCAGTACATCAATTGGGAACCCATGAACAACTTTGTTATTAAGAACAAAATTCTGCAAAATTGAAGTAGCAGTATTCAAATTGTGGTCCACAGCCTTTTAAGGGTTCCCAAGATCCTTTGAAAATATCTGCAAGATCAAAATTATTTTCATCATAATACTGAATATTCATTTGCCTTTTTCACTCTGCTTCTTTCATGAGTTTACGGTGAATTTTTGTGGAGGCCACATGACATGTTGTGTCACAACAGACTGAATGCAAAAGCACAGGTAAAAACCTAGCTGTTTCCTATTCGTATTCTAGATATTAAAGAAATTTGTAAAAACAGAAAAAAATGCCAGTTCCGAATTGTGTCTCTTTTAGATTTTTTTTAAATAACAGATATGTAATTTCTGTTAACTTGCAATGGACTTGTTATTTTAAACAGTTTTAAAGTATGTTTCAATTTTTAATATGGTACATATTAATGGAGATCACCCACATAATCAGAGGCGCTTAGGCATTCTTAACAATTTTTAAGAATATAAAAATGGATTCTATGACCAAAATGCTTGGGAACTTCTGGGTTAGAATTTTGTTTCCAGATATTTGAGAAATACAGTTTTCAAATCATAATTGGCAGACAATAATAAACCATGCCAAGTTATTCACTTCCAATCATATTGGTCATTTCTTTTTTCACTGAAATGCTTCCTTCCAGAGTGCTCTGAAATAGTGTATCTGAGTAATAAGTGTGATGAGCATTTTATTTCCCAGATAGTTTTTTACACTTTTATATTTAGATGATATTTTAGTGGAGATAAAATTCTAGGTTTAAGCTTTTTCTTGAACTCTTCATTGTCTCCTTTTACCTAGCATTTCTCTTATGAATTTTGATATTAATCTAATTCTTGATCATTTAAAAATTTACATTATGCAAATTAGAGCTGAAAACAAATGAGCTTCGTATTATGAAAATATGAATATATATGCATTAAAATGGAAAGGATATACAAAGTTATTATAAGTTTTTATTTCTAGTTGGTATGAAGGTTGGAATGTGAATATTTCTTACCCTTTTATAAATTCAGAAATTTATACAGAACATATATATATATATATATATTTTTATAATCAGAAAAAGTAAATTTCTCTACAACCTTCCTGAACAAGTACAGAAAAAAGGAATGGGGAAAACAACCATTATTTATTCGGTATCCACCATCTGTCATATGCTCTACTGGATCCTTTTAAATTTGGTATCATTTGATCATCACATGAACATTGTAAAATATGTTATTAGGCAACAGTATTGTCATTCCCTATACTTTGGATTTTGTAGGTTTTCAGTCCAAAGTACACATTTTCCCATTTCACCCACAAAATAAAAATAGTCTAATTTTGGATAATTTTTAAAAACAGCTTTTTTTAGAAACAGGTGTTCTGAAAGTGATAATTTCAGAGATTTTGTTTTCTGTTTCATGGTTCTCATAATGCAACACTATTGTTTCCAATGAGTCATTATAATGTATATTCATGTGCCCCAAAATGGAAGTTTTAAATTGCTTTGAAAACAACAAGCATGTAACTGTTAAACACCATTTTGTGCCCTGTAAAGTATAATTGTCACTGTGTAACTGAAAGGAAAAGTAACCAGGAAACAAGGTTAATACCGCACAAATATAAATAGAACTTCATTTAATTATTTTTTTGTCTTTTTAAATTTATTTTATAAATGTATTGGGGTGACATTGATTAATAAAATTATATAGATTTCAAGTATTTTTAAAAACAGCAATGAGTGACAAAGCGGGATGGGGGGAATGTAAAGCATTCCATCTGCGTTTATGGCCCATATTTATGTTCATTTATATATAGGATTATGAGACTGACAAAGAAAAGTGATTACAGGAGCAAAAATACAGGGAAAACATCTCACATGTCAGAGCAAACTTAAGAAATTAGCAGCTCTAAGACAAGTGAAGGTTGGTAGAATCTTGAAGAGCAACCTTTACATAATAATTAGGCAGTGAAATACATACAGAAGAGGAAGACTATCAAAAAATAAACTCTCTCACTCAAGAGTCAATGTACATTGCATATTACTAAAGAAAGCACAGGGAAAAGAATAATTTCTGGGAGTAAGATTGAACAGCCTAAATCCAGAGCTCATGTTCTATTCCTGCTAGGAACCTGAGTCATTGTTTTATCTCAGGCAAGTAAGTCATTTTGCTTCTTTGTGCCTCAAATTACTCATCTATAAAAAGCTATACTTTCAGCATTCTTATAGACCATCACATCACGCCTCTTCTTTAGCCACAGAATGCCAGATATTAACCCAGGAAGCACATTTAGGATTTAATTCAGAAATAAAAGCTCCAACTCCAAAATAAAAAGTGAAGATGGAACATAATGAACAAGCTAACTCTGAAAGTCCTTAGTCGTACATTGCATTTTAGTTATGGATATGATTGCTATAACCATCAAAAGTATTATTTCCTGGCCGGCCGAGTGACTTAGTTGGTAGGAGCTTGCTCAAGAGTTTGAGCTCTGAGCAACAGTGGTTCGATGCTCGGCCTGAGCTGAGTTGCCGCTGAGCTGCCAAAAGGTGGCAGGATGGCTCAGCTAAAAAAAAAAAAAAGTTTTATTTCCTATTGTTTAGATTTAATGTCACCTATGTTAAAACTAAATGATGGATACACAGAGAGTCCACATTATCATCATCTTACTTTGGGAAAGCTATTATATATTTAGTACTAATGAATTTCATAATTTTTTTATTATTATTTTACAAACAGTAATGAATAGCACTCTAGTACATGTCAACTTGAGCTTCTTTTCAACGTGAGCTTTTTATAAATGACAAAAAAGATTTTTAATGTAATGGAAATAACCATTCATTTAGGAAAAGACATGCAAATCAAAACCACAATGATATATCACCTCACACCAAGTAGTATGACCATTATTTAAAAAAAAAAAAAAAAAGAAGGTAAGTGTTGGAGAGGATGTGGAGAAATTGGAATCTTTGTACACTTTTAGTGGTAACATAAAATAAAATGGTGTAGCCTGTATGGAAAACAGTATGGAGGGCCATCAAAGAATTAAAAATAGAAAATCATTTCACAATACATGTAAGGCAAGTCATTAAGCTGTACACAGTAAACTTATACAGTCCTATATGTCAATTATAGCCCATTAAAATGAAAAGTAAAATAAAAGAAATTCCAAATTCTCTTTAAAAATTTAAAACTACAAGAAAAAAAGCCAGAGCAGAAGAACCTACAAATAGCAACTAATCACAATATGCGCATTTTATTTGGATTCTGGTTCAAACAAAATGCAAAAGAAAATTATTCACAGTATTTGTGTTAGAATGATTGCATTAATGAACTCAATAAATGGCTTTCCTGAATTCAAAAATATTAAAAATAAAAATACCTATGATCCCACAATCCCACTTCTGGGTATATGTCCAAAAGAATTGAAATCAGGATATGAAAGACATATGTTCACGGCAGCATTATTCACAATAGCCAAGGCGTGGAAACAACCTAAGTGTTCATCGATGGATGAACTGATAAAGAAAATGTGTGTGTGTGTGTGCGTCTGTGTGTAATATTATATATGTATATTACATATAGTATATATATATATATATATTATGTACACAAATACATACAAACATACATACATACATACATATACACATACAAGGGACTATTATCCAGCCTGTAAAAAAGAAGGAAATCCTGCCTTATGGGAAAACACGGATGAACCAGGAGCACATTGTGCTAAGTGAATTAAGTCAGTCAGTCAATAAATAATTAAATAAATAAATAGATAAATGAAATAAGCCAGTCACAGAAGGACAAATAGTATATGATTTCACTTACATGACATATCTGACAAAGTCAAGTTCATAGAAGCAGACAGTAAAATGGTGGTTGCCAGGGTCTGCAAGGAGGAGTAAATGGGGAGTTGTTGTTCAATGGGTATAAAGTTTCAGTTATACACATGAACAGTTCTAGAGATCATTTACACAACATAGTGTCTACAGTTAATGATACTGTATTATACATTTCAGAATTTGTTAAGAGGGTAGATTTCATGTTAAGTATTCTTAGCGCACAATAATAAAAAAGATGCTGTAAGGAATTATTGCATGGAATTGTTAAATATTCAAAGAATACATAATGGAGAAAGTAATAAAAGCCAACTGCTTCAGGACTTGTTCTTCCTGGTCCTGTTATCAAGAAGATGGCAATGAGGGCCGGCCGAGTGGCGCGTTGGTTAAGAGTTGGCTTGGGATGCCAGCTCTGAGCAGCAGGACCCCAGTTCAGATCCCACATGAGGGCCAGTGACGCTGCGCCCTCTACAGCTGATATGGTGAACAACAGCTCAACCTGGAGCTGGGCTGCCGTGAGTCGCCAGAGACAGCGTAGGCTGCAGGGGGCTGGCTGGCAGCTGGTGTGAGCTGCCATGAGCCGCTATCCAATGGCCGGCGGCGACTGATCTGCCTCACCCGGGAAGAGCACAGTGATAATACCAACATGGGCCAGTGAAGCGACGTCCTCCACAACTAGACTTAAGAACAAAAGGACAGCAACTTGTTTATTTCCCTTCCCCGAGACCCCAATGCTGTTCCCTCCCCCAATTCCCCAATAAAATCTTTTTTAAAAAAAAGATGGCAATGACCAGAGTATACTTAGATGCAACACCCTGAAGATAACAGAATCTCCAAGATAGGCCTAGGCCACTCACTTCCAAATGGTTCTGTGTGAAAGAAATCAACATCTGGCTTCTTTGTGTTAAAAAAAAAATTGATAGGAAAATAACTACATCAAAAAGGCAATGCTGAATAGTGAAAGGACAATTGAAGAGTAACAAAGTTCGGTTTTATCATCGATCTGCTGCTAAACAGTTATAAGACCAATCTACTCACACCTCCCGACTTGCGGTTCATTATCTATATAAGGAAAACATTGGCTAAGGTTGGTCTTTTGCAATTTGTGCTTAAAGAACACTTCTGGTAGCACAGAATCTCCCTAGGACATCAAAAGCAGATAGGATAGAAACTCAAAGACTTCAAATAGACCAGCTTTTACTTGTCCAAGATATTAGATTAGCATTCAATTAAACTATTTCTAAATACGCTAAGGTATTACTGCTAAAAGGCAATTGCTTCCAAAATACTGAAATTTATAATTATGAATTTCTTAGAAAATGAAGAATAATTGGTAAAATATACTACTCTTCTCCAACAATGGAAACAATGAACACTCTATTTTCATGCATACCTCTGTATAGTTAGGATAATTTCACCTGTAAGTAACAATATAGAATTTATGTACTCGATTAGCTGGAAGTCCAGAGTCAGCAAGGTGGAAGGTAAGGCCTTTAGCGGTGTTTCCATGAGAGGTGTATTCACTGAGAAGTTAATAAAGCACTTTAGAGGAACTCACTTCCATGGGCCCCTTTTAAAGCCCTTCACCTAATTTTGTATACAGATTTTTGTATTACCTTTCTTGATGAGATTCTCCCCCCAAAAACTGTTTCAGCTTTAGGCTCCAGAAAACCTGAATTAACGCCTGGTTCTGACATAATTTCCCAGCAAGTCTCCTAGCAATGCATTTCTGATGGGGTCAGCTTTGCTCGCTGGCTAGCTCACCTCTGGATTACAAAAGACAGCTAACTGGGTGATATGCCTTCTCATTGACTTCCAGGCCTTGTTTACTTCCTGCAAAGTGAAACATATGATAATATAATGGTAAACTGTGTCCCATGTTTCTAGGATGATGTCACCTGCTAATTGATGTAAACCCGGATTTCAAAACCAATTTACTGGCAGAGGAATGGATATCACCCAGGTGGCTCAGATAAATACAAACCCACCTAGGGAAACGGGGTTGGAGTTAGATTACCTAGTGAGACATGGATTATGTAGGAGGAGGAAATGAGGTTGGAATTAGCTTACCCAATGGGACATAAGCTATATCGGAGAAGGCTGATACCTGAACAAAATCCGGATGTAGGTTGGCTTAAACTATTTACTATGCATGTGCCAATGACATTTGAGAAAAGTCTTGCTCAGGTGTTCCTGGAAAGAACATTTCTCGCCCTTGAAAGAGAGCCATGGAAAGCCCGTTTCACTCTGTCTCTCTGTCTCCATCTATCTGTCTGTCTCTTTCATCTGGTGGGTGTGAACATGGAATTACATTCTCTCCTGCCATCATGAAGGAAATTAAACCAAACACAAAGCTCACATGTAATAGAAGGCGAAGCTTTAAAAAAAAAAAAAAAAACAGAGCAACAGATATAGAGCTATGTTGTTTTCTGTACTAAATCCACCCAACTTCTATGCTTCCAGTCATATGGGCCAATAAAAACTCTTATTTTTACACAATTTTCAATTCATTTTTCTGCCATTTGCAGAAAAACACATTCTAAAGATAAATTCATTAAACTTCTAAAATTCTACCTGCACCAAAAAGCGATGATTCAATTACAATGGAATCAGTCCTTTTATTTTCTACATCTGTTAAATTTTCAATTTACATTATGGCCTTTATCATTATATCTTTTACTACTGTGTTAGGAATTTCATCCTAATGCCTTTTATTACAGAAAAAGTGACACCACACACACAAAAAAGTGGCATCGCCATTGGTAGAGTTAACCACTAGGTCCTCCCTAACTGCCAATCATAGTGGTGAAATTACTGAACATATATCAATTTAATTCTTACTACGTGCCAGGTCTGTGTAAAGACTATAGAACATTTAACAGCTAGCTCCGGTGACAGCAACAGATAAAAACAAACCCTATACTAAGGGGTGTTGTTCGTTCTATAGGAGTAAGGCTACAGGAGAGGAGAAGAAACAAAAAGCAGTATGAGGAGGGGCCGGCCGAGTGGCGCGATGGTTAAGAACTCGCTTGGGATGCCAGAGGGCCCCGGTTCGGATCCCACATATGAGGGCCAGTGACACTGCCCTCTACAGCTAAGATGCTGAGCAACAGCTCAACCTGGAGCTGGGCTGCCAGGAGTCGCCGGTGACGGCGTAGGCTGCACTCCCTGTGGCAGTGGGTTGCCATGGGCTACCGTATGTAGCCAGCAGCCAGCGTGAGCGGCCAGCAGCCAGTGTGAGCGGCCAGCAGCCAGCGTGAGCGGCCAGCAGCCGCAGTGAGCGGCCGTCCAGAAGCCGGCGACTGATGTGCCTCGCCAGAGAAGAGCGCAATGATGGTGCCCACTTGGGCCAGTGAAGCAACATCCTCCACAACTAGATTGAAGAACAAAACGACAGCAACTTGTCTGTTCCCCTTCCCCCAACCCCCCAGCACTGTTCCCATCCCCCCAATTCCCCAATAAAAATCTTAAAAAAAAAAAGCAGTATGAGGAGACATATAAATGCACTGAATCCTTGAGCCATCATGAATGTTCCCTCCTTCTGGTGGTACCCAGTGCCCACTAATGAGGAACTAATTAACAATGTTAAAAAAAACTCTTCAAACCTGTTGTTATGTCTATATACATAATAAAATGTATAAAATAGAACTTTTAAAAGTTTGCTTGATCATGAAAGAAATTTGAAATAGGACTTGAAAAATAACAGTCTGTTAGGTGGTATTTAAATCTGCCGTCGCTGCCTACTTTTATAAAGAAGCAAAATGGCATTTCAAAGAGGCAACCGAATCTAGAAAGCGAAGGATCACAAAACAGGTTAGGAACAGCTAGAGTTCATGATTATTTTTCTAAAAATAGCTACTTGTATTTTAGAAATACACAAAGGGTAATTTAAGAGGCTTTTTAAAAATAATAAAATATATGTCAAGCCCACATTGCAAACCAGATTTAAACTCACTGATCTTTCATACATTATACAGTGGCAATTACCATGTAAATAGATTTTAAATAAAGTGATGTATTATTTAAAACCTCAGTGTTATATAAAGCAAGCATGGGGAAATGCTTGATGTCTATTTTATTTTCAAATCAGCAACCCCTTTCCGCACACAGAAAAAAGACAATGATTGCACTGGATAATTTTAATTATATTTCTCATAATAAAGTGCTGTAGCCCCTATGATTATATATTTCCCCAACTTCTGTGGGAAACATTATATCCCTTATATAATCATAAGTCTGCCATTTTCCCCATTTGAAGTCACTCTCCTTTCAGAAAATTTTTAATGAGCACTCCAGGAGAATAAATTTAATTCAGACTGTTGGTTATAAATGACCTAAAATAATAAAAATCATGATGAATGAGCCAGGGTTTCCTCCCAGATTAGAGAAATTTTTCAAGGTGTCCTTGCAGAAGCAGGTTGGAAGGAAGGAGAGGAAGGGAAGAGAAACTGGATCTGAGAGACCAAGGCCAAAGGCAGAGTCTGATGACCATGAGGATTCCTGTCAAATGGGTTAATCTGTACTAGCATGGGAGAGTGCCATGGGATTTGAGTAAGTGACTACCAATTAAACCTGCAGTCTCACTAAAGAATCGGAGACAAGGAAAAATACATTCTGGAATATACATTTCTCAACTCAATGATCTATTCCTTCAAAGCAGAAAAATGGATACTCTATTTATTATTTGGAAATTGGGAACATAACTCTCTCTAAGAGGTGTTCCGCTGTTATTTATCATTTAATATCCCTGCGTTCTCCTTGTCTCTTTCTTCTCCTATTCATCATTTACATTTTCAATTGGATTCCATCTGTCTTTGTTCCCAATGGTCTCCTTCTAACCACTTCATATCAGATTACTTTAATAGCCCCACTATCCATTTCCCTGACAAACATTTTAGTCAACACATATTTATGAGTTCCTACTCTGGAGATCCTGCAGTGGAGAACATGGAAGAGGACCCTGTTCTCATAGTTTTCATCCTTGCATACCTGACCCAAGTTTTAATCCAGCTTTCTTATGTCACTCTTCCACTTAGTTTAACTCTGCATTGCTTTTTATGATAAATGTAAATACTGCATCCCTGGCAATCAAACCATCATGGACTTACTCATTTTTATCTCCGAACACTAAACTCCAGGCTGTTCACTGAGCAAACTGTAGTTCAGCTGAAAGAGTGCTGGACATGTGTACGAATTCACATTCTTGCCCTGGACGTGGGACTTAACTTCTCTGAGATTCAGTTTCCCAATTTCTAAACTGAAGGTATTAGTTCTTCTGTCCCCAAATTTTTGAAAGACTGCAACACCATGATGTCAATAAAATTATTTTGCAAACTGTAAAGTGCCTTATCAAGATAAGTTATTATGTCAAATTGCCACATTTGGTGTTCTCTACCAACACCAGGCTTAAGCTATTCCAGGATCATGATTGTCTGCCTTTTTCTTTTTTCTTTTTTTAATGGGGAACAGTGTGTTTTTCCAGGACCTATCAGCTCCCAGTCAAGTAGTTGTTTCAATCTAGTTGTGGAGGGCACAGCTCAGTGGCCCATGTGGGGATTGAACTGGCAACCTTGGTGTTATGAGCATTGGGCTGTAACCAACTGAGCTAATTGGCCTCCCCATTGCCTGCTTTTTTCTTTCCACCAAATCTAATGTAATCTAGTATAAATCAAATGACAACTTCAAAATCAATTTCAAGTACTATTCCCTCAATAGGCACAGTAACAATAATAGACGATCCCTATTGAATGCTTACTATGTGCCATCAATTAAGTATGTATACTATACTATCTTATTTCATCTTTTTAACAACCTTAGGAAGTAACTATTAAAATCCTCATTGTATATGAAGAAAATAAGCATTATCTCACTTGAGGAACTTGACCGGGGTAGCACACTAATATACAATAGATTCATGAGTCAAGTGTGGGTAGATCTCTCTGGTTATAGAGTCCCTGATCATAACTAGTATATTATGTTTCACTTTTGAGGCCTTCTATTAAATCCCTTCTTCACCTTCTACTTCATATTGTACTTTCCAACTTCTGGATTTCTGTAGCAATGGATTTTTATTCAATTTTTCACTTTACACAGCCTCTATGTAATAAGCTTGATTTCCCCATAATGGTTATCAAGGTAGGGACTATAGATTCTTCTTCATTTTTATTTTGCTCCACAGCTCTTACACTTCTATGCATGGAAAGCAACAAAAATAAAAAAAAATAGACCTTGCCTTTACTTGATATTATAAAGAGACCAGATAAAAGAGGGAAACAATGTATTTGATAAAGAATACTGAAATAGCAACACCTAGTACTGAAATAATTTAAGAATTAGAATCCAAAGACTTTTCATTTTATTCTCTTTTAATCATTTATGTGTGGAATTTATTTACATTTGAAAAACACAACCTGTGTAAGTAAGCCAGGTCTCTACTAAAAAATATGTTTTTTGCCTGTTTTGGCATGCATAAGCAGTATACCTTTTGAGTTTGTCAGTAGTGGTCTACTTAATGCTAAAATCCTTGTTAGTGCCCTGTTAACAAGACTTGAGAAATTGTGTTTCGTGTGTTAATGAAGTTATAACCTGTCATGTTATTTTTATAACTGACTTTATAGGGTGTGTTAGTACGTGTGATAATAATCTGTGTGGTGCTGTTCAAAGTTGAGTTAGTTGTCACTGAAGAAGGGATTAAAACTGCCCTCAAGGAAAAGCAGGAAAATAGTTTTCTTGGTTTTCCTTCATTAGCCTGGAAGATTTAGGATGGAACATGTTTGTTTGAATTGAATATTTAACTCATTAAAGGGAAATTCTGTGTAATACATTTACTTCTAAGTCTTTGTGCACACACATTTATTTAGACATAAATATACTCATAGCAATTGATTATCTCATTAATTAAAAGATGTGTACAGGGGGCTGGCCGAGTGGCTCAGTTGGTTAAGAGCTCATGCAAGAGTGTGAGCTCTGAGCAACAGCGGTTCGATGTCCGGCCCGAGCTGAGTTGCCGCTGAGCTGCCAACAGGTGGCAGGATGGCTCAGCTAAAAAAAAAAAGAATACGATAAAAGATGTGCACAATCTAACCAAGTATAATAAATAAAACAACCTGATTTCACATAGTTTAACCTCTCCAAGTATCAATTTAATCAACTTTAAAAGGTATGTGGTAAATCCCACCTCACAAGACTATCAGAAGAATTTTTTGAGATAAAAAAGCAACAACGACTGGCATGTATTAGGCATTCAATAAATGTTGATTCCTTGGTTCCTTATGACCCATCCTCCTGCCCAACAAAAATTTGTTTTTAAATTCACATATTGAGACAAAGGATAATGGTGAAAATTGCTAGTAAACAGTTACTTTCCTCTTAGAAAAGTGAAAAACAAGGAAATAAATTAATATACTTGTGCATGACCTTTACCAGTAATCTTTCATGAAACTATGACTATCCTTAACAATCTAGAAGTCATTGATGTTGAGTCTAGGGAACAGATGGGAAAGATTGTACTTAATAGAGTAGAACAAAGGGAATGACCTGTAAGAGGAGACCCTTAGAGTCAGCAAACAGGTTCTCAGCTCATTTCATTTGATTTCTTCTCCTGTGTCCCACCATGGAATATGAGGAGTAAATACTAGGACCTGAGACTCAGAATTAGAATATATACAAAAAGATCAATGAATATAATTATTATAAATGTCACTTGATAATACATTTTACCTATCACATTTCCGTAGTCCCTAGGCTACGACTAAGAGAGTGGGCATTAACTAATAATTAGCCAAAAGATATTTTAGTGAGCACTTGCCCTGAATTCATAAGCACCCTAAGCATTGTGAGGCATAGAGAAGTGTAAGCCCGTGTTAAATGCAGTGAATTAAACTCAACAAATTTCCATTCAACTCAATACACATGCAGAGAGACAGTGGTAATTTCCATGGGAGATCTAAAGCCAAACCGACATTGACCTTGCCTTCAAGAAGTATCTCTTCCAATAATGGATTGTAGGAATGCTATTTGGCATAGGTTATAAGTGCCATAGATTTTAAAAAGACAAAGCTATCACTGAGCCCAAATGGGATTTTGTAATATTTCATTAAGTAAATGGGGATTTAGTTTTATCTTAAAGAGTAGTATTTGAATGGATGAAGTAGATAGGGTATGGTGAGAGGTTATCATGGGAAAGTGAACAAGAGAAATGGATCTGATGGTACCTTCCTAATTGCTGACAACTCCTTCCAGAAAGATTGTGTGGAGATGCCGAGTGATGTGACAGAAAGTGCGAACCATGGGTTGATTGGTTTGTCTTTTGTCTTCTGGCAGCCAGATCCCACTGGCCAAAGAGCAGTGTTTGTCAATGATTGACATGACTAGCTGTGCTCTGAAAAACCTAAGTATCCATAAAAGAACACTACCTACATGAGCCAATATCTGAGTCCAGAGATGGCTCCTTATCAGAGGATTTATCACTTTAATTAGTCATCCATCTTTCAGAATACCCCAATTTAGTTAAGATGCATTATATGATTTTAGGACATGGCTGCTTTCCAAGGTTGCAGAAAAGAGAAAAGGTGGCTTGATGTTTGATTATATCCACATATTCTGACCCTCACCCCTGTACAACCATTTACAGAGAAATGTTTTGTTTTCACAGGAAAGCATAATGCAGATTTTCAATGACTAGAAATGTGGATTTTCTCTGTATTTACTCTTAATTATATTTTTAAACAGGAAAATGCTTGACAAACCTTCATTAGTAAATACAATCAAAGGCTAGATAAAAAGAACCTGACAATATAATTGTGAACTAAAATTTCTTGTAGAGCTTTTTAACATACGTCATGTAGGAAGTCACCAAGATATCTGTCACAAAAACAAAAAAAAAGGGTAATCATGTGGAAATAAACAAAGACCACTCAGAGGAGAACAAGCAAACATTATTTATTCAGAGCTCTCTATAGAGCAAGGGAGTCAGCCGCTATCACTTACATTTGGCAGACTCAAAGGTAGGCAGGGGAGTAGGAAAGCTTCACGGTGGAAAAAATGGAAGGCATCAGGTCTGCACTGATTAGAGGCTGTTGATGTGGGAAAGCCAGAAGTGAGCAAACTAGATGTGGGGCATCTTATGTGATAGGCGAGGGGAGCATATTTGGCATTCTCTGCTTGGTCCGAAGTTGTAAGTGGAGACCAAAATTAGAGAAGCCAGCAGTCATTCACTGACTCCTGACCATTTGGGACTGATTGCTGCACAGGTGGTGGTTCGGCTTCCTGGACTAATTGCTCTGGATGTTGTAGGCCAGAGGCCTATTTCTCTCTCTCTCTCTCTCTCTCTCTCTCTCTCTCTCTCTCTCTCTCTCTTTTTTTTTTAGCTGAGCCATCCTGCCACCTGTTGGCAGCTCAGCAGCAGCTCAGCAGCTCAGCTCGGGCCAAGCATCGAACTGCTGTTGCTCAGAGCTCAAAACTCTTCAGCAAGCTCTTAACCAACTGAGCCACTCAGCCGGCCCCCAGAGGCCTATTTTTATATGTGGTCTGACCACTGTCCCTTTGTATAGTCTCTCAACCATGAGTCTCAAAGTACTTGGACTTAATGTTGTAAATAGGCTCTTACTTGGGTGAAAAAAATTATTGTGATACCTTCATCATGATATGATCTCTTCTTTCATTCAATAAATTCAACAGTTATAAGGCCCTATTATGTGACTGGTAGAATCTAAACAATCACTAAATCTCCCTCATATCTAACACAATGAAGTGTCAGCGTTATGGCAAATTACAATATGCTTGTTGAGAAGCAAATAAAAACATTACAACAACAATTTGTCTATTTAATTAAAATATATATATGAAAAAGGAATAATTCCTCAGCCTGCTTTGAGTTTGCTTCATCATCTACACATATATTAACACTTAACCTCTCATCATGTTATAATATATTAACATAATAATATTTTTATTTATTTTCCATTATAAAATACTTTCATTTCTAGAGGCAAAAATATTCAAGACAAAGATATTTCACAGCTTAAGATAGTTCCTAACGTACAGTACTTTTCTGAGGTAACTGTGAAAGGGAAGTCCTTCCCATTTCGAAGTGGAGAAAAAGGATCAGAGAACCATACTGACTTGCCAAAGATCTAGATAGAATTAAGGTTATAAATTAGATTTCCTGAATTCTAGTTCCATGTTATTTTCTCCACACTATCCAATCTCTATATAATTGCTGAGGTGAATGCAATTTTATCAGCCCTTTAGTAACCCCAAACATGACAGAAAACACTACCAATAACACACCTGACATGACAAGCAAACAACATGCTAATGAAATGACTGTATTTCCCTATGTATAAGACGCACCCTTTTTCAAAAAATGTGGGGTCTAAAAACTGGGTGCATCTTATACAGTGGTTGTAGATTTCAAATGCCATAGATGGAACTGAGGACGAGGCCATATATGAAGACAGTGATTTGTCATCAGACACAGATGAGGACAAGCTAATGGTTAGGAGCTTTGACAGTGATGAGGAGTTGTATGAATTTTATTACGAATAAAACAAGTTCAATAACTTTATGTAATACTTTTTTTTTTCAAATTTCGGGCCCCAAAATTAAGGTGTGTCTTGTACATGGGAGCATCTTATACATGGGGAAATACGGTATATACAATAATGACTTTCGCTTTCTCTTCTCTTCATCCTCCCAGTCTCAGAGTGGAACTGAGTTGAGTGAAAGAATGACTGTCAATCTATGCAGTAGGGTGGACAAAATAGTAATTGTGACTACAGAGAAGGGGAATGAGGAAAGAACAAGAACAAGGCAGTGGTGAAAGGAGGAAAGAGAAGTTTTAGAAGGGATAAGTCTACACAATTGAAATACAATCAAAGCTTTTTACAGAGGGCTCTTTGAAGAAACATCTTATTCCAAAGCTAAGTCAAAGAAAAGCACATCTAGAGCACCTTTTTGTACCAGAAAGTAAGAAATTTTCAGCTTGATGAGAACAAGTCAAAAGCAAATAAAGGCTAGCTTCAATGGACTTCCACTGGCCAAATCTGGGACAATTTGATATTAACAATAATAAAGATGGCAACAGCAACAACATTAATGATTATAACCCATTGTAAAATAAGAAGTTATGGGTCCATAATAATAGCAGAGGGGCCGGCCGAGTGGCTCAGTTGGTTAAGAGCTCGCTCAAGAGTTTGAACTCTGAGCAACAGTGGTTCGAGTCCAGCCCGAGCTGAGCAGCCGCTGAGCTGCCAACAGGTAGCAGGATGGCTCAGCTAAAAAAAAAATAATAATAATAATAATAACAGCAGAAAGAGAAGGAGGGAGGAAAGATACAGTGGTTTCTTCTTGTACAATATCAACTAATAAATATAGAAAGAATGATGGAGTAAAAGTCAACATTTTTAACAATTACATTATAATTAATTCAAATAAAAACATCAATGGATGCTAAAACTACTGGATACAAATTTGAGAGGGAACGGGATACTCGAACATCTTCAAAGGGTCTCCCCTATATTACTTATTAACTAAAAAAGGAAAATAGCAATCATACCGTGGAGAAACCTGGCAGGCATCACCATATCTAAGTGATTGACACCAACATCACCAATAATTAGATAAACCAACATCATATGCCTCCTGATATGTTGCACTAATAAAAATACAACATCTCATGTGTAGTATTCCTGCCCAAACTGCATAACCTAAATATTGTATAATTGGGAGGAAATTTTAGACAATCCAAAACTGAAGGTCATTCTACAAAGTAACTGGTCTTAACTCTTCAAACTGTCATTGTCATGCAAGATAAAGAAAGCCTTAGGAGCTATGCAAATTAAAGGAGCCAAAGCAATATGACAACTGGATACAAAGTCTGATCCTGGGTTGGATCCTGGACAAGAAAAAAAAAAGTTGCTGTAAAGGAAAACTGAAGTGATTTGAATATGAATGCAGTTTAGATGATACTGTAGTGTTGAGTATCCTGATTTTGATAATTACACTGTGATTATATAAGCTGATATTTTGGTTCATAAAAACCACACAGTGAAATGAGAAATGTTTAGGGGAAATGAGGAATAATGCCTGTAAATTAAATAGTTCAGAGAAAATTTAAATACATAGTATAGACATAAAATGTCTGATATATACACACACACACACACACACACACACAGAGGTTGCCAAAAAATAAATGTATACACATTTTAAGAGATGTTATTTTAAAATGTGTATACATTTTTTTGGCACCCTGGTGCATATATATATATATATATATGTAATATATAATATATATATTATATATATATATATAATATATATATATAATATATATACCTTTATCTCTATATCCATCTATCTATATAGAAAGAGAGAGAGAAAAAGCATGAGTAGCAAACTATTAACACTTAGATAACCTGGGTGAAGATAAAAGATAAGAGTTATTTGTACTACTTTTGCCACTTCTCCATAGTTTGAAATTATTTCAAAATTGAAAGTTGGAGTAATAATAAAGATTGCAAAATAAAAACTTTTCCACAGCAAAGTTAACCTTCTGCTAGTAGAGCTGCTGAACTTTATTAAGCTAAATAAGTCTTTCCCCTTCTCCAACCTTATGATCCTGTAATAATAGAGTCCATCTCTCACATCAGTGCTATCCTGTGGATTCTAAAGTGGTGGGAGAGATTACTGAAACTTAAAGTAACCAATTGAAACATTCTCCAAAGTCTGTATTTGTGAGCAGGTTAAAAGGAAAGCTGTAGTACTCCTTTCTTCCACTAGAGGGACACAGCACTGGGGTTATTGTATCATGACTATTATGCTAATTTACCTGAACTGTAATTAACTTATTTTCCTGTTTGTCCTACCATTCTGAAAGCTAGCCCTCTAAACTCATGATGCACACTTTCATATCTATTTTTTCCTGTGTATCTAGTCTTAATGATTAGACAGTTATGATTTTAACTTCTTTCTCAGCTATATCCCATGTTAAAAAAACAGACCAAAATCAATTTGGTCATTCAGCCAACATCAGGGCGTTCTATTAAACTTTGGCAGCTATATATCCCCTTTCTTACTACTTCCATGCCATGTGATAGAACAGTGAAAGCAAGTCTCAGAATAAATGTTGCCATATCTATAAAAGTTTATTCACAAGCAGGCATGGAGTTTGCCCTATAGCTAAGAAAAGGGTCCTTCTGACCAAAAACTCAAACTGGTGGCATTATAGTGTTGAGCTTAATATAATCTCATCTCTTTTCATGAAAGGCTATTGTCCTGCGTAACATTGCTAACTACCAGTCACCTATCTTGAATTCTTACTCTTTCTCACAGACTCAAGCCCAAGAGTGTTGTGTGTGTGTGTGGGGGGGGGAGTGGTTCTTAGAAAACAAAACCACCCCGAAATGTAGGCCCCAGCTGACTCCTGTGTTAGAGTACTCAAACAGACTAATACAGTTTTTGTATTGATCCTCTTTTCGTATTGATACTCTCACTGTGACGATCATAGTGATGGGTTGAAATAAGTTGGACTCTTCTCAGGTTCCTCTTTCCTCTCAGGCTCTCATCTTTTCATAACTTATCCCATTGTGCTTTTGCCTTACCTTAGTTCCCCATTCTCGTAAATACCCTGTCCCCTTGACAAAACTGAACCACAGTCGAACGCTTTAGGATGACAGGGTTTGATAGCAAAGTAGGTGATCTACGAAAATGAACTTGCTTTCCTTCTCTAGCCTGCTCAAAAAGTTTGATTTCTCCCCTAGATTGCCTATGAACTACATCATCTCCTTCCTGATCAGAGTTAAATAGGTTCTCTTTAAAGAATAGAAAATACCTGTATCTGTGAGTTATTTTTATCAATGCCCACAGCTTTACTTTATTAATAATGAAAATACTGAAAATATGTGTGTTTCTCAGCTGGCAAAGTTTGTTCACACATAACAACTTGGGGGAGAAGGTTGGTAGTGCTGTTCTTAAAAAGATTATAGAACTGAGGCCCTGAGACATTCAGAAATTTGCCCAAGCCTCTAAAATTAGAAACCTATCTTGTCTTCAGTGCTTTCCTCTATAATATAAAGCACTGCAAAGATCACTAGGGACTAAAGATAAGCTCAATGGAATTTCAAAAGTTTAGAACCTCTCAGCCTCCAGAACCATGATGAAATTAGAAGTCAGAGGAGAAAATGTCAAAGACAGTGGCCTGGGAAGAGCAGGAGACAAAGTCTAATTGTTTCTCATTATTTACCAAAACACAATTTGCTTTCAATCATTCATGGTGATATCTTTAGAGGTTTGCTCATGATAAGCTTGTCCCTTAGAAAAGGAAAGAAAACTGTGCAAAGGAGAAGTCTCAATCGTTATTCTCTGAAGCAAAGAATTAACACAAAACACAAAATGAGTTAAAACAAAAAGGACCCAAAGAGTTATTGCTGTCGTAAGATAACATTCAAAATGTTACTGAAAACTTGAAAGACAAAATCAAGAGAGCACTGTACTTTTTAACTAAGAAAAAGTAACTGTGGAGGAAAAGGTTTTATAATTTGGTTCAACAATGCAGTTGTACTCTCCAAAGATTATAAGGATTAAACTGTTTTCTTCTAAAAACCAAAAACAGCTATAAACTAAATCAAGTAGGTATTCAAAAATATAGTTTCTATTATGTCTCTTATGGCCTAAAGATATTCAAGTCAGTACATCACATACTTGCAACTCATTAATAAACTCTCAAATTGTGTTCAGTGTAGTGTTTATTAAGGCAAGTTGATTTTTATTGAAATATTTTCCACTCAAAGAACTTAATTTGAAATGCTATATAAAAAGTTATCCAGGGGAACGACCGAGTGGCTCAGCTGGTTAAGAGCTCGCTTGGGAGCGCCAGCTCTGAGCAGCAGGGCTGCGGTTCAGATCCCACATGAGGGCCAGTGATGCTGCGCCCTCTACAGCTAAGATGATGACAGCTCGACCTGGAGCTGGGCTGCTGTGAGTCGTCAGCCATGGTGTAGGCTTCAGCGGGGCTGCCGTGAGTTACCTGAGTGGCTGGCAGCCAGTGTGAGCTGCCGGGAGCCACTGTGAGCAGCCGTCCAGAGGCCGGCGACTGATTGCCTCAACCCGGAAGAGCACAATGATCATACCAACATGGGCCAATGAAGCGACATCCTTCACAACTAGACTGAAGAACAAAAACAGCAATTTGTCTACCTGTCTGTTCCCCTTCCCCGATTCCCCAACGCTGTTCCCCTCCCCCAATTCCCCAATAAAATCTTTGAAAAAAGACTTTAAAAAAAAAAGTTATCCAGAAAAAAATACTATCATGGTAGAGGATCTGATTTACTAATCATACCAAGTATCATCAGCCAACTATTTACTTTGTTCATTATCAATCAAAGATTGGAAACTATTGATTAGTGGATATTTTGACCATCAGAAGTATACACACATCCCCTCAAAAAAAAATCAGACCATTCCTCATAGTTCTTTTCAGCTTTCTTACAAAATTTTCTTTATATATTTTGTACACAAGTGTATTGTGCTATTCTGATAACCAGGATTGCAGTCTAGAACAAACATAACTACTTGTCTTGTTGGTAAGACATTGTATTGCTTGATTCGGTAATCTTTTTAGGATTCAGATGCATGGATTCCAGCTAGGGATTTTGGTACAGTGATTTTGTTTCCCCCACCCCCACCCCCACCCCTCAAACACAAACTTGCATTGTATCAAGACTCCTAGATGAAGAAATACCACAAAAGCTGTAAGTAATAAGTCATAAATGCAGGCCATGCAATTTTAGATAGGTCCCTGGCTTTTTAGCTGCAATCAAAGGCCTTTTAAACAAAGAAAACACAGAAAAAAAGATTTTCACAAACAAGTATTGTGAACTTTATCTGGTTTAAAAATGGTTTCAAAGTGATCTTTATGAGACACATTCACCTAAGAAGTACAGTGATTTTATTCAAATACTCCAGTGTCTTATGGTTTACAAATGCTTTCACCTATATCCTTTCATTTTACTCTTTTGGCAAGCATGTATTACTAGATTCCTTTACCAAATGAGAAACTGAGGCTCAGAACGGTTTTTAAAAAATCTCTGACAGAGGTACCAGAATTAGCAAGGTGCTGAGCTGGACCTGGAAGGTGGAGGATTCATTTACCTTGAGTTATGTGGTTAAATTGAACATGAAAAAGGTCAGGCATATTAAATCTGCCTCAAAACCAAGAGTAGCAAGCAGGTTAATTATCCTGTGCTAACTCTGATTGAATCATAATGGCTCTCTAGACCAGGGGTCATCAAATTGTGGCCTAAAGGCTGGCCACCTGGTTTTGTAAGTGATATTTTATCGGAACACAGCCATGCCCATTTGTTTATAGTGTCTAGATTGGATTTTGTGCTACAAATTGCACTACAACAGCAGAGCTCAATAGTTGCAACAGACACTGTATTGTCCACCAACATAAAATATGTACTATCTGACCATTTAACAGAAAGTTTGCTGCTGAAGGTCACTGTGTTAAGAAGGATTCTGAAGTTATATTTCATCCTCACCTTTGATTATCACTGTCTGCCATGGACAAGGGAAGAAGGAAATTGTCTGGTATCCTTACATTGCCATAGATAAAAATGTCACCTTGATTAGGCTCTTTCCTTTGCTGGATATTCTCTTTCTGCTCATGTTGGGTCATCAGGTTTGCCTTTTCAGAAACTCAGTTGACTAGGTTCACTCAGCAATGATAAAGCCTAGTGATTTGATTCATGCTAATGCATCAAAACTGCATTTGAGGATAGGCTAATTCTAGTAAGGCTTGATGCACTTCATGAACCCTATCCCAAGTACAGAGGCTGCCAAAAAACTGTATACACATTTTAAGAAAGGAAAAAAACTATTAAAATTGTAATAGTCAATATATACCGATAACAAAAGATGAATACAAGTCACGTTTGACTTCTGCAATTACAAGAGGTGCTCAAAGTGGTTACCATCAGTGTCCAGACACTTCTGATCATGGTGAACTACTGCTGGAGCATAGATAACATGTCTTAAAATGTGTATACATTTTTTTGGCAACCTGTATATGATTGTCATGTGTCCATATATAGCCAATATAGTTGATCACAGTTTTTATTTGGTGTTATACATGTCTCTATTTTTTCTTCAGTTGGAGAAACAAAATCTTCCAAGGAGTCCATAAGCTTGCTATAGTTAAGAACCATTTTTTTCCATAGGTCTTTTATTATCCAAGCAAAAGATTAGGTACAGTACTCCTAGGCATTTAATAAAAATACTTTAGTATAAAATATGGCTTTCTAAATGTAAGTGCAAGACATTGCTGAGTGAAAGAGATCCCAGGACTCATTTTAGCAACAGTCTTTCAATTAAGCAACCAGAAGAAAGGCATTTCTGAGTGGCACTTTTAAGGAGCTATTTTTTTTAAGATTCAAGGTTTTCCTTGCATTCCTATTCATAAAATTACAGACTTTCTTGTGTGTCAAATCCACAGTATGTGGTAGGAAGTGACCAATTTTTTTCTCCATGATCTAACAGCATAAAAACACTACCTTGCATGTTAATAATATCCTTCTATTGATGTACTCAAAGTCTTTTCAGAGATAATTATCTATTTTATCGGCAAAACACTCCTCAGAAAGAAGGAAGAGTAGGAAAAGGTACTGCTATTCTATTGTTACAGATTGAGAGACTGAGGTATGCAATTATTTAATAACTCATTTTGTTTCATTCAGGTATACCACATAGCTCTGACTTAATATAAATTTCACAATATCTATGTTGTGGGTATAGTCCATGGATACCCTCCCAAGTTGCTTGGATGGAGTTGCACTCATCACATATTTTTTGAACTACAAATAGAAAAATAGCAATGATACATAATATATAAATATGTTTTATAGTTAATTCATATATATTATTTTTAAATATATATAATTATTTATATATATATACATATACTCAAATACCTTTTGTATTTTGCTTTATATTTTCAAGTTAAAAAAGGTATGTCAAATATTCCTGTACACATTTTTGTATTATTGCTGGTTTTGATTTTCACAATAAAAGAAATATGACAAAATTAATCAGTTTTACCAAAAACTAAGATTTTTCACTTTCAAAAATCACTAAGATATTTTTCTATAAACTGTAAGTGTGTATTTCCAGATTTGACAACTCAAAATTTACCTCTAAATATATGATTTCCACCAAGAAAATGAGGTACCAACTATAGCAAGCAACTTACATGTGCATTCGAGTTGTTTGTTGTTATAAATGCACATCGAAGTTCCTGTTACCAGATAATGCAAAGTATGCATAGTGTTATGCAAACAAAGGAACATAGAGTGTTGTAACTAGACAGACACTGAAAACTAACCAGATTCCCTCTTCTAAGTTTATTTTGAATTAAATTAATTGGGGTAATGTTGGTTAATAATAACATTGTATAAATTTCAGGTGTTTTGTATGAAACAACAAAAGACCCCAAATAGCCAAAGAAATTCTGAGAAAAAAGAACAAAGCCAGAGGTATCACACTCCCTGACTTCAAACTGTACTACAAAGGTACAATAATCAAAACAATGTGGTACTGGCAGAAAAACAGATATACAGACCAATGAGACAGATTGAGAGCCCAAAAATAAACCCACATGTACATGAGAAAATAATTTTTAACGAAGGGGCTAAAAGCATACAACGGAGAAAGGAAAGTTTCTTCAATAAATGTTGCTGGGAAAACTGGCAAGCCACGTGCAAAAGAATGACTCTAGACTGCTATGTGACACCATCCACAAAAATGAACTCAAAATGGATCAAAGGCTTGAATATAAGACCTGAAACAATAAAATACATAGAAGAAAACAGATTCCCTCTTCTTAAAAATGAGTAGTCTGAAGCCTAAAGAAGTGATCAATGTATGAGTGAAACAGGCTGGGACAAGTAATCACGCCACAGGGAAAAAGCTATCTCTGACCTAGCTAAGGCATGGAGGGAAGGAAACGGAATAAAAGCAGCACTGGAAGGAAAATATTTTTCTTTGGGAAAATAACCTCAGATAAGAAGCAAGAGGATAGAACCTAGTCCCAATTTGTTAATAAGTAACTGGTAATTTCTGCATCTCATGCAATTTTGCCTGTAAAATAGATATTATTCTACCAGCATATTCAGTGTCATGGGGTGCAGATGTCAGCATGGTGTAATGGAATGTGGGTGAGCCCTTGCTCCTGAAGAATCTGCGATCAAACCCCCTTGAGATTCATATCACTAACTACCTTGGTCTTTCTTGTGCCAACTTCCTGCCATTTGCAGAACTGGTGGACGGAGTTCATCTTTCCAGTATCATCTGAAACCCTGAGTGTTCAGGGAAACTGAGTTATGGACTCTGAAGTCAAGTGACACATACATATATGAAATGGATAAGTTGCTAACTAAAGTATCAGAGGCATTTGTTTTTTATGTCACATTCGTAGACTCACAACAGATTTTAGCCACAGCTGCTGTAACATAAACAGCTTCTCACAAGTTCTAGCTCCCCTCTGTTGTGCATCATTTCTGGAACTTTTCTAATGCTGCAGGAATTCACTAGGTCTACCAGCAAGTTCAACCCACAAGTGCAGGGTTAAGGCCCCCAGAGGCAACACTCCACCAATAGTGGACAGGAGTTAGTAGATAAACAAATAATCTGGTAGACAATTTGGGGCAGCATTCTGTATGTTTCTTGGCTGCTGGTAGAATGGAGTCCTGATTTCCCAGAGCAGTGACTTTGATAAGACACTTCAAATGGCTTTTCATTGTTCTCATGCTTTCCTGTTGTGCGTCTCCCTCCACCTAAGCCCAAATCACCTAACATATGCATATGAGAACCTTGCCTCTGGTTCTGCTTTCAGAGAAACCCAGGCTAATGAAACCACAAGTATTATTTTAGGCAATTTACATAAACTTCATAAGCCTCGGTTTTCTCATCTTTGAAATGGAGATGAACAGATCTATTTTGTAAGACTCAGGAACCTCATATGTCAAGGGCTTAGTACAACATTGTAGTAAACTACATAAGAGCTGTGATGATGATGACTACAGTAAAGGTGATGAATGTGAAATGCAAATTTAAAAATTCTGTGTGGAAGTATCTGAGAAATTACCTCATTAATCTAATGTGATATATCAACATAATCATGCACATATAATATATCAACACTTAAATCATCCACACTGAGGTCACTAAACAAAAGACTGCAATTATTCTGTAGTGTCAGAATACATTTATTGGCCTTTAGGTACCAATCTCAAATTTGAGTACCATAGTTGATACAGTATTATAAAAAAAACTATACCATAAAATGACTCCTAAAAATTGACTCAAAATTAAAAATAAAATTTTAACAAGTAGTCTCCACCATTCTGAAAACATAATACAGCATAATAGTTTATTCCAGAAAAATAAGAATGATTGAAAATTAGGAAATATGTTGGTTTTACTCACCATATACATAGGTCAAAGAAGAAAAGCCACATGATCACATCAGTAGATATAAAAAAGTTTTTTTGATAAAATTAAATACCAATTCCTGACTTTAAAAGAACTTATTAAGTAGGAACAGAAGGATGGTTTGTTTACATGATGTAGCCATATACATAAATAAATAAAAAATTGACAATAGCATCCATAAAAACTAAAAATTACATTTTGTCATTAGTATCAGGAAGAAGATAATAAATTGCACCTCTGTTATTTAAGCATTGTTTTCAGAATTATTAGCCAATGCAATTAATAAATAAAGGAATAAAATAAGGGCAGGGCGAGTGGTGTATTGGTTAGGAGTTGGCTTGGGACACCAGCTCTGGGCATCAGGGCCCCGGTTCAGATCCCACATGAGGGCCAGTGACGCTGCACCCTCTACAGCTAAGATGGTGAACAACAGCTCGACCTGGAGCTGGGCTGCCGTGAGTCGCCGGCAAGGCTGCAGCCTCTGCTGCAGTAGGCTGCCATGAGCTACGTGAGTGGCTGGCAACCAGTGTGAGTGGCCGGCAGCAGACGTGAGCGGCCAAGAGCCACCGTAAGCAGCCGTCTAATGGTCAGCGAGCGACTGCCTCACCCGGGAAGATCGCAATGATAATCCCAACATGGGCCAGTGAAGCGACATCCTCCACAACTAGACTGAAGAACAAAAGGACAGCAACTTGTCCGCTCCCTTTCCCTGATTCCCCAGCGCTGTTCCCATCCTCCAACTCTCCAATAAAAATCTTTAAAAAAAACAAAGGGTGGCTGAAAGGATAAGAAAACAAAACCCATAGGGCTGCTGAGTGGCTCAGTTGGTTAAGAGCCTGCTCAAGAGTTTGAGCTCTGAGCAACAGCGGTTCGAGCCACTAAGCTGCCAACAGGTGGCAGGCTTAAAAAAAAAAAAAAAAGGAAAGGAAAAAACCCGCACATATGCTGCCTACAAGAGCCTCACTTCAGATGGAAAGACACACAGAGACTGAAAGTAAAGGGATGAAAAAAGATATTTCATGAAAATGGAAATGGAAAGAAACAAAAGAAGCTGGAGTAGCAATACTTATACCAGACAAAATAGACTTTAAAACAAAGACTATAACAAGAGACAAAGAAGGACCCAGTAATCCCACCTCTGGGTATTTAACTGAAGAAAACCAAAATGCTACTTCGAGGGGACATGTGCATCCCTATGTTCATTGCAGCATTGTTTACAATGGCCATGATGTGGAGGCAGCCTGTGTGCCCTTTGATGGAAGGATGGATAAAGGGGAGGCAGTACATATACCAGGAGTGCCAAAAAAATGTATACAAGTGGACACTGGTCAACGTTGCTCAAGCAGTAGTTTGCCGTAATCAGAAGTGTGTGGACACTGATGGTAACCACTTTGAGCACCTCTCGTAATTGCAGAAGTCAAACGTGACTTGTATTCATCTTTTTTTATCAGTATATATTGAGTATTACAATTTTAATACAGTTGTCCTTTCTTAAGATGTGTCTACTTTTTTTGGCACCCTCTGTATATAATGGAATATTTTTCAGCCATGGATGGGTATGGGTTCTTACCATCTGTGGCAGCATGATTAGACCCGGAGAGTATTGTGCTGAGTGGAGTATATCAGACAGAGAAAGACAGATGCAATGTGATTTTGCTTATATGTGGAATCTAAAGAACAAAATAAACCAGAAACACACTCATAGATACAAAGAACATTTTGATGGTTGCCAGATGGGCTGGGGGTTGAGGAGGTGGGTGAAAAAGGGGAAGGGATTAAGAAGTACAAATTGGTTGTTACAAAGTAGTCATAATGATGTAGGGTATAGCAGGACTATAATCAATAATATTGTAATAACTATGTATGGTGTCAGATGGGTACTAAATTTATTAGGGTGATAGATGGAAGGGTGTTTGGGGGACAGGGTGAAAAAGGTGAAGGTATTAAGAAATACAAACTGATAGTTACAAAATCGTCATGGGGATATAAAGTAAAGCACAGGGAATATAGTCAATAATATAGTAATAACTATGTATAGTGCCAGGTGGGTACTAGAGTAGTCAGGGAGATCACTTCTTAAATTATATAAATGTCTAAGCACTATGTTGTACACCTGAAATTAATATAAAATAATACTGAATGTCAACTGTAATTGAAAATTTTTAAAAGGGACAGAAAAGGTGAAGGGGAATAAGAGGTTCACATTTCCAGGTATTAAACAAATAAGTCATGGGGATGTAACATACAGCATAGGAAATATGGTCAATAACATTGTGATAGCATGGTACAGTGTCAGTTGGTTGCTGGACTTAGCATGGTGATCACTTCTCTTGGTATATAAATGTTGAACAACTATGGTGTACACCTGAAACTGATATAATATTGAATGTTAGCTATATTTTTTAAATAAAAATATTTTTTTAAACCATCAAAAAATAAAACTATACAAGGAGAAGGGATAATTTTTAATTTTTTCTTCCAAAAAACAAGTCTGGAGAAACACCATGTTTTATAGAGTGATCATAGAGTAATAAAAGAAACTCTCTTTCAGCCATTAACATTATGCAACAAATTATTGTAGTCCATGATCCTTCCTAAAATGAACTTTCCTTTACATTCATTACTGTTTCTTAGTGTAATTTCAATTCAAACTAGATACAGTTCAAACCTTACACTCTTTAGCTCTATGTTGATCTGAGACAATGCATTTGCGTATGGCATGTTGTTCTGTTTTCCAATTTGGTTTACTTGGTGACTTTACAGGAAAGGCTTACCTAACTATTCCTAGAGGGCCACACCAGATTGGCCAAGATTAAAATGATGGATAATGTCCACTATGGGAGAAGTTATTAAAATACATGAACTTCTGTACTCTAATTTGACATCTTGAAAGATTGTCCTTATGTATTACTATGCTATTAATTCTTAGAGAGGAAATATTATTTCTTGTTTTCTTTTGTAAACCCAGTGTACAGCATAATATCTTAGACTTAACTAGGTGTTCAAAAAGATATTGTCTTGGCATTCCCTGTATTTCACTAAAATACCATTCTACTCTTGACCAGGAAAAGGATCACATTTCTCCTCTGCTACCTTTAGAGCTTAAATAAACACTGTCAAAATAAAAATGGACTAAAATGGGGACACTGTATCCTCAGCTTTACACCTACCCCATCTATCACATCTTGAAATATTGAAATATCACTGTATTTCTAGAACCAGTTTATTATATTCTACCTGTTTCATGAAATATTGCTGATTATCTTGACCAAAACTGATCTTTCTCTCTTCAGCCTGAATTATTTTTATAGAATTTATCGTAATCTATTTAAATAATTTATATACTTCTTTTCTCCCTTACTGAATTATAGAATATTCCTGCCACTTAAAAGAGACAGTATTGGGTCTAATATATTATGAGACTTCCCAAGTGCAAGCACACTATTTGCAAATATAATTTATTTGCTAGATGGAAGAATGAATGAATGAATGACCAAGAGACACATAGAATAGTCCAGACAGAATGAGTCCAAATCCTGAACGGTAAAAGATCTGTTATATTTAATTTAAACCTGTGAAATACTTTTAATCAGTAAAATATTTAATCATTTTGGTAGCATGTTTTTCATAATTGCATGAATGTTCACATCTTTATAATGCTGTTAACTTTTTGAAAATATTTTTAGTATCATTATGAAAATGTCACAAAGTGAAAATTGTTATTGCCTCCCACACCTATAATTTCTAAACATGGTTAAAGTTATAATAACAGGATTTCCACTGAATTTAGATTATAGTTTGTAACTATTAAAACAAAATTTCTATCATAAGGCATTTTACATCTAGAATTGAATATGAATATTTTATAAGCATTCCTCTGTGGTTTCATAGCAATGGTGACAATTTTAATATATTTCTTGTCATTGAAAAAAACCTTTATGTCGTTAACCATAAATCAACATGGGCCATTAGCCAACCATGACATATCATGGACGTCACTTACCTAATTCTAGCCTGGTATTTGATAAGATTGCTCATGTGTTGTTATAGGCAAGATGAAGGAATACAGACTGGATAAAAATACAGTTAAGTTGGATGTATAGTGGTTGCACAACCAATCCCAAAATGTATTGACTCCTGGATTGGTCACCCTAAAGAGGGATCTCTGGTGGTCTGTCCAGTCAACTCTGTTTTATCAATGGGCTTCATGAATACCTTGACAGAATGTACATTAGTTTGCAGATTACATATAATCCAGTATATTTAAAGATAGAAATAGGTTTTCACATATCTTGTTAATGCTTGAAAAATAACTGCAAATTGAGATGACAAAATTTTAACTGTATATAGAAAGAAAATGCATCTTGATGTTTGGGACAAGGAGTTGACATTGCTTCAACATCAGTGTAAGGTAGCGCGGAAGGGCCTCAGGCAGAACTATATCCCAAACACCTGCTTTTCCATACACTACTGCCTTTGTGAACTTACGAACTTGGGCAAGTGCTTAACTCTCTAAACTGTTTCTATGCAACGAGGAAAACAAATCCTGCTTCACAGGGTTTTGAGAAGAACAGATTAACGTGGACGGCATGTAATAAGCGTTCATTGATGATACTATAATTATTGCTGTAATGCCAAAAATAAATCTAAACATAACCAAAAGTAGGCAGAGTACACCTCAAAGGAGGTGATAGATGCTGGTCTGAACATATCCGGAAAATTGCACCCCATTCTATACACCATACTTTAGAAGGAATCCTGGAGAACATCCAGAGAAAATCTAGACAAACCCATTTACATAAAGAACTTCTGAGGAAACTAGATATTTTTGCCTTGAAAGGAAAGCCTAAAGAGACATGATCACTGTCTCTAAATAATTTGAAGTTACTATATTGTGGAGGAAGTGGTATTTTTAGTCAGTGTTACTCCAGGAAGCAGAAGAAAGACCAATACTTGGAATTTTGAGGAAAATAAATTCTGTTATGATTTGAGGGCCCTCTCAACAATGACATCTGTTCATCAATGGAGCAGGCTGCTTCAACAAGCACCATGCTCCCCATCTTTTAACTATCAGGAAAACTATACATAAAATTCACTGTAGAGCCAGGAAGGCAGTTTTAGATATGTTATATTACTTAAGACCTCTGATTAACCCTGTAAGTCAAGAATTATCATGCTTTCCCCCATTTGCCAATGACAGACTCTGTTTGACTTGCCCCAAATTGCATTAATAATAGGTGTCAAGTCCATATTCTCAGAGTCCAAAATCCGTGCTTATTTCAGAAGAGAAATTTGACTGAGGGATTTATAAACTAGATGTGAGGTTGTACAAGAAGACATCTACAGCGTCTTAAGAGTCATGAATTAGTAATTAACATGTTTAAGATTTCAGGCCACATCCAGTCTGATTCCATTCTAGTCCGCAAGCAGTTCTCCCTTTATGTGTAGTGTGTCAGGCATGGAACATTCATTATTTCCTTTGATTTGTACAGCAACCCTGTGAGGCAAGAGGGCAAGTATTATTCATGTTTTATGTATAGAGAATCCCAAATTGTGAGAAGCTAAATGATTTAACCAAGGTCACAGAGCTCAAGAATGACAAAGACGGAGAGAGAAACCACCACTCCTGACTGTACATACTGTGCTTTCTGCTGTACCAGGCATCGTGAAATGAATTAAAGATTCAAGATTTCTAAAATGCACAAGGATGTGCGAGCACCGATGATTGTTGCAAAAAACTAATGAGCAATCGACGCCCTCACCTAAAATTATTTTTGTCAATAAATTCATTATTATATGCAATGTACTTGACACAATTTCAAATTTATAGAAATGTGAGTAATTTTCCAATTAAATAGAAAGCTATACAAATGTTTCTTTAAGTTTTATTTGATGACACAATGTATCTTAACATATTCAGTATTTCACAAGTCTTATAGTCAGGAAATGCTTCCTAATTTATGACCTAAATTCCTGCTGCTCCAGTTTCTACCACGTTCCCCATGGCCTACCTTCTGCAGAAAAGGAAACAAACAAAAAAGCTTCTTTTACATTTCCTTTCATCTCCATAATCATCACTAAATTATTGAAAGAAGGCTTCACTATGCTAAATCTTGCTTTCATATTCTGACACTGTCACCTTTTCTGCTTAGATCTCTCTTTATAAAAATAATATCTTTATTTACTCCATTCTTGCATTACCTGAAAAACAAGGTCATATGAACCAAATTTTTTAATTACTTATATACTTTCTTCTCTCAAAAACATCACAAAATAATAATCATGTTGAAATAAATTCAACTCCCCTGTATGATTGCAAATATTTGAGTAATGAGTGGAGATTTTTAGAGTTTAGGTTCTTAGTAAGAACCTTTACTATTATACAACTGAAAACTAAAGAGCCCACCGTCACTTCCTGTAGTCTCAACTCCAGATGGCCAAAAGAAATAAACTGTTAAGAACTATATTCTTTTTTTTTTTTTTT
>NW_017731600.1:1521400-1615247 GCF_001890085.2 Hipposideros armiger | reverse complement strand
GCAGTGTCACTGGCCCTCATATGTGGGATCTGAACCGGGGCCCTCTGGTGTCCCAAGCCAGTTCTTAACCATCGCGCCACTCGGCCGGCCCAGCTGATGCCTTTTGAAAGTTCACTCACTCAATGGTGCTTGACACTGTTGATTTGGGAGCCTCCATTCTCGATTTGGGCTTTCTATGTGGCCTTTCCACATGGGCTAGTTTGCGCTTCCTCATAAAATGGAGGCTGCGTTCCAAGAACAAACATCCCAAGAGTGAGAGAAAACCAGGATAAGCTGTAATATTTCTGACCCAGCCTTGGAAGTCACATAGCATTACTTTGACCATATTTTATTGGTTGGAGCTGTTACCAGCCCCTGGACAGATTCGTGGGGAAAGAATATTTACTTTCCCACCTCTTGGTGGGAAGAATGTCAGTCACATTGTAAGAAGAGCAGGTATACATAGGTACAGCCATATATATGGAAAGTGTCATCTGCCACGGTGAACCCTCTGGCCATAATATTTTACATTCCTCCCATGAGCGATATACATTTATATCTTGCCAAAAGATGCCCTGTTATAGTATCAGAGCCAGGCCCAGTTATCAAAAATCTCATTATCTAGGTCAGGTCCAGATGTGGATGGGATTCTTTAAATATGGCTCCGCAAGTACAGATCGTCTAGTACTGTTTTTTTTCTCAGTTTGCAGGTCTGTAAACTAAAAACAATTTATCTGCCCCCACTAAACACCCACTATGCAATGGTTGGACAAGTATAGGATAGTCACTATAGGCCCTTTCATTCGAAAATGGGGGAAACTCAAGGCACACAGGAGTCGCAGGTCCATACTAATTCTGAAATCCAGCCAGGCACATGTTGCTAGTTCCTTGATGAGTGCTCAGTCCTGTTGCCTGGGAATGATTTTGGGTTCTGCCCCCTGGGTTCTTGGTTCCACCCTCTGAGTCATCCTTCCTTTTCTACAAAAAAGAAGCACGCTGCATTTGCAGCTTCATAGTTTTTTACAGCCTGTTTCCTACCTGAAGAAATTTGGAGATCAAATGATCTCTCTTCATGTAGTACTTTCTGCATCCTTTTCAGTCCAAAGTGATATAATTCTTTTAAAAACGTTGTACATTTTTTGTGAATCAATTTATAATCTACCCAACAAAAGCCACACTCAAAAATATCTACAAGGTAAGCCTTTTCTTCTACATTGGATAGGAACAAGGGCCTAAAGATTGTTAGACTCTTAATCTTGTTTAACAGAGAGACTGAATGGCCCTCAAAGGCACCGCCTTAGAGCTTTCTGAAGTCTTAACAAAGTAACTTATGATCCCATTTGTACTCTTCTCTGAAACCTTGTCTTAATTTAAGAATCTTGGGGAATCTTGGACTGAGAAATCTTTTTCTCAAACCCAGTAATTTCTGGCTCTTTTATATGTAATAGGAGTTCCGTTAGTTTCTCTCTCCTGTTATATTTTACTGTAAGCAGTAAAAAGAAGACAAGTGGCACCTTCAACATGCTGTCTTGAAATCTCTAGCTAGATCATCCAGTTCATTCACTGCATTTTCAACTTTCCACGGTATCAGAGGTAACGGTGCTGTTTTCTACCACTACATGACGAGGATCCTTGTGAGAAGAAAGGAACCTCTATCCTCTCATTTCTAACAATTTTCCTCACTTCCCCTTAAGGTCTCACGGATGGCCTCCCTCGGGGCCACAACAGTCTCTTCAAGGCTCTTCCAACTTCTGCCTGTCTTCCTGTTCCAAATCCACTGCCACATTTTGGCTTTCTCCTTCCAGGTACGAAACCCTATTGCAATGATCTAACGGTATAATACAGATTACTCCAAAACCTAGTGGTATAAAACGATCATTGATTATGTTTCTGTAGATAACTCATTTAGTTGGGACTCTAATGGGCATTTCTTTCTTGGGGTTTCTCATGCCATTACAGTTCGATATTGTTTGTGACCTGAAGGCTCAACAGAAACTGGAAGGTCCGCTTCTAAGATAGTTCACTCACTCACATGGCTGGCAATTTGGAAGGGGCCTCTGTTCTTCTCCACATGGGCCTGTGTGGATGTTCTCACAGTATGGCAGCTGGCTTTCCCCAGAGCAAGTGATCCGAGAGGCCAAGTCAGAAGCTGTCATGTCTATTATGACCTAACTTTGAAAACAGCATCATTATTTCCACTACATTCTATTGGTCATACTAAACCTAATTATGGGTTGGAGGTGCCTACACAATGACTGAATACCAGGAGGGATGGATCACCAGGGATCCTCTTGAGTACAACAAATTCAAAGTGACAAATAAATATTACATGTGATCCTCTGTGCCCTTTAACATACTCAGACGTATCTTTGGATGATTGGCATCTGTCGATATGCGGTCTTGCTCCCTCCTGTCCAGCCCTGCTTCCCTTGGGCCCTCTTTACTGACTCATATTTCCCAGTCTTCTCAAATCTACTCTAACATCTGATCTTACAACTCATACTAATGCGCAGCCTGAACTGGAAATCATTGTTCTAAGCCAATGTTTCTCAAATAAAATCACTCAAGTTAAATTGTAGATTCTGATTCGGTAGGTGTGGGACGAGGCTGAACTTCTGCATTTCTAAAAAGTTCTCAGTTGATGTCAAGGTTGCTTGTCGCAGACTGCATGTTTGTGTTGCAAGGCTCTAGATCGGTGGTTTACTACCTATGCTGCATACTGAAATCACCTCAGGGGTTTAAAAAATACTGATGTCTTATTGAAAAACAAATACCATATGATTTCACTTATATGTGGAATGTAAAATACAAATAAATGAACAAATAAAACAAAAACAAATTCATAGGTGCAGAGAACATTTTGATGGTTGCCAGATGGGAGGAGGGGTTGGGAGGATGGGTAAAAAGGGGGAAGGAATGAAGATGTGCAAATTTCCAGTTATGAAAGCAGTCACAGAGATAAAAAGAACAGCACAGGGAATATAGTAAGTAATATTGTAATAACTGTATATGGTGCCAGGTGGGCACTAGACTTATTGCGGTGATCACTTTGTAAGTTATACGAATGTCTAATAACTATGTTGTACACCTGAAACTAATAAAATATTGTATGTCAACTGCACTTGAAAAATAAGAAATTATTAAAGAAAAAAATACTGATGTCTTGGAGTTCCAGCTCCAGAGATCCTGATTTAATTGTTCTGATTTAATTGTTCCCGGCCTCAGGAGTTCTTAAATCTCCCCAGCTGATCATAATATGGAAGAAAGGCTGAAAATTACTACTCCAGTCTAAAATCAGGTCAGGCATTTGAAGAGAAGCAGAAAAGTACTGGTTAATAAGAGTCCCCAGAAACAAGGAGCTGGTTCTGGTGGCATGTCCTAAAAGGGTGACAACCTCTGCCCAGGAGACTCAGGTGCCCTGAGATGACACCTGTTCTTGTTCCCAGGGAAACAGCAGAGCTGAGTCACTGGGATATACTAGCTGTTCTCTAGTCAGCATCCACTGAAGACTTTGCCTGGTCAGTATCCTGCACCTTTGATGGCTACTTGCTGGTTACACAAAGATACAACCAAAGCTTTGAAATGACCATATCCATTTTCATTGGTCAGGTGAATGTCTTAGGCCAAAATTCACCTATACTAATTTCTATAAAGCAGGAGGGTGACAAGATTGAGCTTCAGTATCTTTCATCGTAGGACCAAAGATGTTTAGGGATACTCTGTCGGTCATATACATAAGTGACATTAGGCACACAGACCAATATCATGTAAAATTCAAGAATATGGAATAGAAATTGAAAAATTCCCTACTCAGAACAATTCTTATTAGCAAGAAACGTGGAACACTTTCTGATTCAAGTGGAAATAGATGCTACATAACAGAAATAAATTAGGAGGATAAGCAATTTTTATGTTAATAACAATGTGACTTAAAAAGAGTGTTCTCTGGAAGGAAATAATTATTTTTAAGTAACGATTCCATGATAACAACCTGCATGAAGAACCTATATTTTAGCTACAGAATACAGTTTGCTTTCCCAAACTTACCTGTTTTAATGAATTTTCTATTATTTCTGACCTAGTTTATTTTATGGAACTGAAAGCTGCTCCTGAGAACATAATTGCAACTTCCTTTATATGCATATGTCTCCATTTCATTCAAGAAAATGTATATATGTATACCACTTGAATGAAATAAGAAAGTTACCAAAGAAGCCAAAACCAAAGAAGACTGTCAGCATCTACACATTTAAATGTGACATTTGATGTCAATTTTATCTTCAGAAATAATTCTCAGGATATTAACTTCTATATTCCATAGGCCAATGCTTCATTAATAAACAAACAAATGATAAAGTTGAAAAAATGCATTCATACAAGTATGTAGCTCTGTGATAGATCAAAAATGGCTACAGCAGAATACAAAATCAACATAAAAATCACTTGTTTCTATACACTAAAAATAAAGTATCTGAAAGAAAAATTAAGAAATCAATCCCACTTACAATAGCATCGAAAAATAAAATACTAAGGAATACATTTACCAAAGAGGTGAAAGATCTGTAGTCTGAAAACTATAAGACATTGATGAAAGAAATTGAAGACACAAATAAACAGGAAGATCTCCTGTTCTAAGATTGGAAGAATTAATATTGCTATTAATGTTGTAGATAACCCAAAGTAATCTACATATTCAATGAAATCCTTATCAAAATTACAATGGCATTTTTTCACGGAAATAGAAAAGCAATCCTAAAATTTGAAACCTCGAGATACTGAACAGCCAAAGCAATCTTGAGAAACTAGAACAAAGTTGGAGGCATCACACATCCTGATTTCAAACAATATGACAAAGCTATCATAATCAAAACAGTATGGTACTGTCATTAAAAACAGACACATAGGCCAGTGGAACAGAATAGTAAGCCGAGAAATAAACCCATGTACACATGGTCAACTAATCTTTGAAAAGGCTATCAAAAAGACACAACGGGGAAAGAATAGTCTAATCAATTAACGGCAGTAGGAAAATTGGATATCCATATGCAAAAGAACAAAATTGGACCCCTGTCTTACACCATTCACATAAATTAACTGCAAATGGATTAAAGACTTGAATATAAGACCCCAAACCATAAAACTCTTAGAAGAAAACACAGAGAAAAGTCTCCTTGACACTGGCCTTGGCAATGATTTTTCGAATATGACACCAAGAGCATACACAGCTAAGAAAAGCATAAGTAAATAAGTAGTACTACAATACATGAAACTAAAAAGTTTCTGCACAGCAAAGGAAAAAATCAACAAAATGAAAGACAACCTATGGAACAAGAGGAAATGTTTGTAAACCATATATCTGATAAGGGGTTAACATCTAAAATACATAAGAAATACTACAACTCAATAGCATACAAACAAATAATCTGATTTTAAAATGGGCAGAGGACCTGAATAGACATTTTTCCAAAGAAGACACACAAATGACCGACAGCTACATGAAAAGGTGCCCAACAACACTAATCATTAGGGAAATGTA
Source organism: Hipposideros armiger (assembly GCF_001890085.2). NCBI lineage: Eukaryota > Metazoa > Chordata > Mammalia > Chiroptera > Hipposideridae > Hipposideros > Hipposideros armiger. The sequence goes on along the minus strand of NW_017731600.1, from coordinate 1,609,732 downwards.
AATCAATGCCAAAATATCACTTCACACCTGTTAGTATGGTATTTATGTGGAGGGTTTTTTTTTAAGACAAATTCATAGAAACAGACTGTAGAATGTTAGTTGCCAGGGGCTGGTTGTGAGAAAAATGTGGAAATGTTGGTCAAAAAGTAAAAAACTTTCAGTTATAAAATGAATTCTGAGGCTCTAATGAACAGCAGGGTGACTAAAGTTAATAATATTTTGTGGGCTGGCTGAGTGGCTCAGTTGGTTAAAAACGTGAGCTCTGAGCAACAGGACCGCTGGCTTGATTCCCACAAGGGCCAGTGAGCTGCGCCCGAGCTGAACTGCCAACAGGTGGCAGGATGGCTCAGCTGGTGAGAGCACGTGCTCCTAACAACAAGGTTGCTGGTTCGACTCCCACATAGGATGGTGGGCTGTGCCCACTTGCAACTAAGATTGAACACGGCACCTTGAGCTGAGCAGTTGTGAGCTGCCAACGGGTGGCCAGATTGCAACTGGACTTGGAGTTGAGCTATCTACACCCTCCACAACTAAGACTGAAGGACAACAACTTGGCTGCTCCCCTTCCCCAATTCTCCAACACTGTTCCCCTTCCTGAATTCCCCAATAAAATCTAAAAAAAAAAAAAATTTGCATTCATGAAATTTGCCAAGAGACTAGATCTTAAGCTTTCTCACCACAAAAAAAGGTAACAATGTGAGGTGATGGATGTCTTAATTAATTTGACGGTGATAAATATTTTACAATGTATACATATATCAAACCATCACAATGTACACTTTAAATATATACAATTTTGTTTGTCAATTATACCTCAATAAAGCTGGAAAGAAAAGGTGGCTACAAAATCTTTGATCTTCTCCCATTGAGGGGTCTGTATCTCCTTCCCTTGAAACTGGGAGAGTTCTTGACTGCTTTGAATAACAGTATATTGCACAAGTATTGCTGTGCCAGAGTCTGGGTCTAGACATTAAAAGACAGGAATGTCAGTTTCCTACCACTTAGAACCTCACCCTGGTACAAGTCAGCTGTCAAATAAAGAATCCAACTACCCTGAAACTGCCATGTCTTCAAGAAGTTCAAGCCACAATGAAAGGCCACAGAGAAAAATATCCACAGAGTCCCCAGGCTCTATCTAAGTTTGTGAACTACAAACCCACCCTGGTACAAACACTCCCAGCTGAAACCATGTGGATCAGAGAAAAACCTACCAGCCAAGCCTTTCCTGAATTCCTTACCCACAAAATAGGAAGCAAATAAAATGGTGGTTTTGAGCCACTAAATGTGGGAGTCATTTGTTAAATAGAAATATTATCAATGGAAAAATCTCAGCTCCTTTCTGATTGCCTAGCAGAGATGTAATGAAGAGCACTGTTAATTTAGACTTATCAAGGGAATGTTACCCCTTCTACTCTAAGAGGTAGTAGTGGACCTTTAGGTAGTTTCGATATTTTTGTAGGAATCTGTAAGACTGTACATCAGAAAATAGAGTATGGTCAGTGGGATGAGCCTTTTGATCTTTTTAACTCTCTTGGTGACCTACTCTATTTATCGGATCCCAAATGCCTTTAGAAACCCAGTTTCCATGTCTGTGGTCCAACTCAGACCTCATGGTGCTGGTACATCCCAACTATATCCAAGTTTTTTTTTTTTTTAAAGATTTTTATTGGGGAATTGCGGGGAGGGGAACAGCGCTGGGGAATTGGGGGAAGGGGAACAGACAAGTTGCTGTCGTTTTGTTCTTCAATCTAGTTGTGGAGGTCGTTGCTTCACTGGCCCAAGCTGGCACCATCTTTGTGCTCTTCTCTGGCGAGGCAGATCAGTCGCCGGCCTCTGGACAGCTGCTCACTGCGGCTGCTGGCCGCTCACGCTGGCTGCTGGCTACACACAGCAGCCCACGGCAACCCACTGCCACAGGGACTGCAGCCCACGCCGCCGCCGGCGACTCATGGCAGCCCAGCTCCAGGTCGAGCCGCTGTCCAGCATCTTAGCTGTGGAGGGCAGTGTCACTGGCCCTCCTATGTGGGATCCGAACCGGGGCCCTCTGGCATCCCAAGCGAGTTCTTAACCATCGCGCCACTCGGCCGGCCCCAACTATATCCAAGTTTAATTCTGTGAGTGAAATAATGGTTGGTAGTAATAGTTATGAACATTTATAGAGTGCTTCTAAGTGCCAGGCAGTATGCTAAACACTTTGTATGTATTATCTCATTCAAAACTCCCAAATATCTCATGTGAGAAATTCTATTTCTATTCCCATTACACAGATGAGGAAACTAAACCTCAGAGAGGGATAGAGATTTGCCCAAAGTCAATAAACTATTAAGTAATAGAAGAGGAATTTGAGGCCAGGCAGGTTGTCTCTAGAGCAGACAACACTATGCTACTACACGATGTCTTTGGATTGTTACTATTCATTTCTTAATTTTGTGGCATGCAAAGAATGGGCCTCCTTCACAAATTCCCTCCCATTTGGGGTGGAGAGGAATCAGAGTAAAAGGTCTGGATAAATGTGCATGGCTAGAACTTCATCCAAGAGATAACAATGTTCTGACTACATTACATTTTCTTCCACCTCGGATTACATAAAGTTTAGTTTCAACTTTGTGATTTATCAAGAGACTAGAACTGCATTTAATTGGGTAAATACCCCCTCTCACTGTGGACATTAGTAGCTCTCTGTGTGGTTGTTAATTCCAATCAGTTTACATTAGGTTGAACTGCCAAGTTCACTAGTAAAAGGTAATGTATCTCCAAAATAAATGCTGCTTTAGGGAAGCTTTTCTGTCAATCATTATATTCTTCACAGAATCTTAAATGAGCCAACACGACACATGGAAAATTGCCCAGTCAGATACATCAAGTAGATCCTTCCACATTTGCAAGCTAGTCAATTAATTCAAGACATTATTAGCCTAGTCAAGAGTTACAGCTAGAAATAGTGATTGTTTCCAAGTTAATGTGGGAGTGTAGAGCAGGTTGATTTCACAAACAATTGCCCAAAGGAAGGGTCTTTAAAGTATCTGATTGGATCAAGAAGAGTGATAGTTGAACCAAGCTTCGGTTTTGCTCTTTCTTATAAATGCTATGCAGGGTTGAACATGAAAAAAATACAGTTTACCCATATAAGGTTCCTAATTTTGTCATTAACTATAGTATTTGTATGTATTGGTGCTATATCTGAATAAATTAAGCAAGTTATGTGAAAAGGACTATCTTAGATTTTGTGTGTGTATATATATATATATATATATATATATATATATATATATATATATATATATATATTCCTTCAATGAGTGTTATCTCTCTGAGGTTAAGACCTGTTTCTTATTCATTTCTTTATTTCCCAGAGCATACCTAACACAATGCTTGGCACAACTGCTCAAAAACGATAAGATTTGAATAAAATTGAATTTGGATGTCTCTTTTTGTTTTAAATAACATTTCATGTATGTACAAAAGGCACACAGACATTCAAAACGGTCTAACCTAGTCTACTACATGAATATCACATTTATTTTTATTTTAGCAGCTTTATTTAGCCATAGTTTATGTACCATAAATTTCACCTATTTAAAGCATATAATTCAATGGCTTTTAGTATATTTACACAGTGGTACAACCATCACCTCATTCAATTTCATTACATTTTTATCACTCCCCAAAGAAATCTTGTACCTATTAGCAGTCATTCCCCCATTCTCCCCACCTACAGCCTCTGGAAACCATTAATCTACTTCTTATCTGTGTAAATTTGCCTATTGTGGACTTTTCATATAAATAGAATGATACAACGTGTGACTTTTTTTATCTGGCTTATTTAACTTAGCATAATGTTTTTGAGGTTCAGCTATGTTGTAGCATGTATCAGTATTCCAGTCATTTTGGTGGCTAAATAATATTCCATTGCATTGATATCCACATTTTGTTTATCCATGCATCTGTTAATGGACATTTGGGTTGTTTTCACTTTTGGGCCACTATGGCTAATGATGCTATAAACATTCATTTATAAGTATTTGTGTGTACACAAATTTCCATTTCTCTTGGGCATATGCCTAGGAGTGGAATTGCTGGGTCATATGGTAACTCTATGTTTTGATTGAGTAAATTCTAATAATCTGTCCTTAAACTCAGTAATTCTATCTTTTGTAGTCTCCACTTCACTAATGAGCCCATCCACTGAGGTTTTTATTTTGGTTATTGTATTTTTCAGTTCTTTGATTTCCATTTGGTTCTTTTTAATAACTTCTAATTTTGTTGAAAGTTTCTATTTTTTCTTTTGTTTTCAGAGGATCTGTAATTGCTTGTTTATACGTTTGTATAATAACTGGTTTTAAATCTTTGTTAGAGTAAAATAAGCTAGACACAGAAAGATACGTACTATATGATCTCCCCTATATATGTGAAATCTAAAAAAGTTCAACTGATAGAACCAGAGAGTAGAACGGTGGTTGTCAAGAGCTGGCAAGTGGGAGAAATGGGGACATGTTGGTCAACGGTTACAAAAGATGAATACACCCTGGGAATCTAATATACAACCTGATAACTACAGTTAATAATACTGTATGGTGTATTTGAAGTTTACTAGGAATAAATCTTAAGTATTCTCAACACACACACACATACACACACACACACACACATGCTAACTATAAAAGCCTTGTTCAATAATGCCAAGATCTGATTCATCTTGGTGTTGTTAACAGTTAGTTGTCTTTCCCTTTTCATTCATGCTGTGATTTTTCCCGGCTTTTGGTATGACAAGTGATTTTATATTTTATTCTGGACATTTTGGATATGAAATTATGAGACTCTGTATCCTAATTAACCTCCCAGTTTTAGCAGCCAACCCCCTGTTTAAGTTTAGTGTGAGGGCAGTTTGCTAGGTATGTTTTGCTTCTCACTGGGTCCCACCAACTGTCTTGGCAAAAGTGGGGCAGCAACACACACTGCATCATGGAATGGTGCATAAGTGGAATAAAGTTTTAGCTCCCTGCTTGGCCCTGTTGACACTCTCCTGGCAAGAGTGGAGCACCCGTTCACACCGCCTCATTACCTCTGAATGGAGGTGAAACCTCAGCTTCCCACTGGGCCCTGCTAACACCAGTAAGCGGGGAAGTTGACTTACTCAGGTCATGTTGTTGCTGCAGGGTGGGGACAGAAGCTTTTCCTCTCCAATGGACCCCTCTGACGCCAGGAAAGCAAAAGAGAGGAAGCAGAAAGCCAATGAGCCCTGTCTCCTACCACCTCACTTAGCTTCATTGATGCTGGGTGCCGGCGGAGGCTCAGCTCACAGTTGAACCCCACGGACAGCACCTGGTTGGGAAATCAGAGCATCACCTTCTACTGCCAGGCAGAGGATGGAAGACCAGGTCCTTGCTCAGCCTCACTCTCCCTGCAGGGGAATCGGGACACCTGCTGGTTGCACTGGACAGGATGGAAGATCAGCTGCCCTGAACAACCTGCTGACTTGACTCAGCAAGGGAATTAGCATGCTGCCTGCTTCCACCAGACAAGAAAGGGAAGATAAGCTCCCTACTCAGAAGGCTGGGTCCCTGCCTAGCCCCAGCCCAAGAGGAAGGAAGGAATTACAATGCCACCACTGGTTTTTCCAGCAAGGTAGATACTTTGGAAGGTCAAATCCCAACTCTGCTCCTGTTGAAATCCTCAAAGTAGGGGGCTTTTTTCCATTGATGTTGGTGGAAGTAGGGTGGGTATTGCCCAAATAATTTTTATTGTTAAGCTACCCTTATCCTGGTCTATTGGCTAGGGAAAACGAGTTTTTTTGGGTGTGGTGTTTTTTTTTCAGTTTTCTTTTGTCTGTGGCTACTGACAGTTCTGGATTAGAGGCTCTGGGGAGCCCTGTCCAGGATATATGGGAGGTGACAAAAAACCCAGAGAATTCAACACCATGCCATTCCTTGAGGCTCAAGGTCCCTAGGCAGTCCACCTTTTTCTTTCCACCCTTCAGGGTCTTTCTATGCTCATTTGTTGTGTTATGCCCAGGGATTTGAGAAAATATGTATGATCCGACATCCAAGTGACATGTCAACTTGCATCATTTGAATTAATTTTTATTCTAGATAACATTTTTAGGCCTTCTTAAAAATCAAGTTGACAGTAAAGAGCCCATTTGTGTGAATAAAACTTGATACGAAAAAGCCAGCATTGCTAACATTTTCCCTAGAAAATCTCCTAAAAATATCAAAAAATTTCTGGTTTTTTCCCCCATCTTCCAAAATTTTTTAATGCCTGTAAGAATTGATATAGTGAAAGCTTTCTTCAAAGTGTATAGTGATCTAAAAATAGCTCTGATTTCATGACTACAAAAGAGAAAACAAAAAGAACAAGAAAGATTCCATTCAGGTAGTTCAATGGATAAGTTTTTGCTATAAAAAAAATGAGGAAGAGGAATCATTGAAATGACTTCAAAGTAATATGAGATTAAAAATCTGTATAGCAAAAACTATAAAGGTTTGCAAATTAAAATGATACAGAAAATCATTTTAAAACAAAAGAGAATCCCTTCACATCACAATTGGAAGTTTCAAAATCGTTCCCACAGGAAATGGAAGCATCTTGGAAAAGCACAGAAATAATAGAACGTGGAACTAGTCATCGGATTCTTTGCTTACCATAATTCCCTTGATTGGCCTTAGGGCAAAGAAAGCAGCAGACATCTTAATCCTGGGGCAGTTCTTGAACCATATTTCCATCTGATGCTTCTTGTCTGTAAAATAGGATACACAGTAATGCTAAATGTCTAGAACAAATGCTGTAAATTGTGATTATTATTGAAAAAGTATACCTGGGGCGGCTGGTTAGCTCAGTTGGTTAGAGCACAGTGCTCATAACACCAAGGTTGCCGGTTCGATCCCTGCATGGGCCACTGAGATGTGCCCTCCACAACTAGGTTGAAACAACAACTTGACTTGGAGCTGTGGGTCCTGGAAAAACGCACTGTTCCCCAATTAAAAAAAGAAAAGAAAAGAAAGAAAAAGTATACCAAAACACACAAAGAAACCAAAATTGACACCAGAATCATTTTGGTTTCCATTCTTCTGTATCAGTTTTGTTGGTTTGTAAATTGGGTACACGGAGGACAAGGAGAGACTGAAGGAAGAGGCAGGCCACTTCAGGTTGGTAGGTGGCAGGTTTCACAAGCAAGGTCATTTACATGAGGCTTGTCTTGGGCACCGCAAGACAAGTATAGATCTCTGCGCTTGCCCGCCAGAATCTTAAAAGTTTACATAGAGGCCTTAACGGTCACATGTTCAGTCCAGATGGTCTCAATAACACATTAGTCTCTTGAAGCTGCCTCCTTGAAACATGCTCCCGCTGTGGGAATGGTGGCAGAACATACATTGGAAACACAGGTGAGGGGTGAGGAGCCACTAATTGCTCAGGCCCAGCTCACAGGTCAAACTAGTGGTCACATCCTCTCAATGACCTCCTTGAACAATTCTCAGCCACAGACCGTTCCAGAGGAAGCACTTGCTCACAGAAAAATTTGTGACTCTGGAATTTTTCTACTCCTCAATGAATTCAATCCAGTGCTTATAAAATAGGGTTTAAGAATAATATTAATTTGCAACATGATTACATGTATCTAATCTTTTGCATTTCTATAGTGCATCTCTACAAGCATTCTGCAGTGTAGACACCATCAGATCTCATTCCAAGCTTTTCATAAATCCAATAGTATTAGTAGGAAACTATAAGATATGGGGTTAAAGCAGCACTTTTAATCTGGTCAGAGTACAGTCTCTAACCTTTCATTATTTTTGTCCTCTTCTTGATCCAAAACATAAACAACTCTATCATCTAGGTCTAGGGCAAATGTGTCATTTCCTAAAACCTATTTCTGTGACATGACCCAGGTTTGAATCAAGGACGCAGAGAGCAGAGACTCCACGTTGTAATTGCTCCGTAGAAACATCATACCTCTTGCTGAGTGAAAAATTGCCGACGCAACGTATTAGCAAGCTTGCTAAGTCTTGATAAACAATAGGATGAAACTATTGAAAATAAAAGTAAGAAAAGTTGCTACTTGCTTTACTAATTACTAAAATAAAAAGAGTGAGCATCACTTTACAGCTTGCTACAGGAAGGTTTTATGGAAACTGTGATTCTAAATGGATACCTCTGACTCACTAGTTATCATTCAAAGCATATAGGGCAAGATGAGGAGGAAAGAAAAAAAATCTACCCAGGAAAGGTATTAAGAAAAGGAATACGTTTAGTCATAGGGAGTGGAGGGAGGAGAGTACAAGAGCCCCCCACTCCCCACCACCGAGGAAGCCGGCAGGCAATAAAAATGGGACAAAGGGATGAAAGCGCTGGCAGGTGAGGGTGGGTCTGGATTAGTTTGAAAGGCAAAGACACCAGGTTAAATGATTTACTAAAGGTCCCCTACTGAGTCACCGGCTGCTCTGCTTGCATCCCTCCTATTTTGGGGTTCCTCTTTAGTTCCTTGTCTCTACACAGAAATAGACATTCTATGTGATTTTCTCTCATTGCAAATCTTTTATACTTTAACTCAGAAAGCCATGTTTAGAGGACTGTGTAGGTAGGTGGTTGTTTTTAATGTTGAATTTCCCCCACCCCTTCTCTGGGAAAACTGCTGGTATAGAAAGCTTCCTTGACTCAGTATTGAGACAAATAAAAGACAAATGTGTTCTTCTACTAAGACGGTTGAAATGAAAGTTTGCTTTGAAGTAGGGTACTAGAATACATATGAAAGAATGCTGTTCTTGTCATAAAAACTGGCAGCTGAGCTTTCTTTCGCCTGTCAGAGAGAATGACAATCTAACGGGGCCAAAGTCAGACTGAGGGAATAGATTTTTTTTCTTTAACAACTACCTCAACCTATAACCAGAAAAGAAGAAATATTCGAAGTACAGAGTGAATTCAAAATCTGGAGAACGTGGCCAATAGTCATGAAATTAATGTAAGTAAATTTCAAGAATTCCAACTGTTATTGTCTATTGACAGAAATGTTACAAGTGTTAGTAACTATTCCTAAGTATTTTTTAACATGTTATTGATTTATTCCCGTAATTTTGACAAAATAGAATTCGATTTAACAGAAATCTTTCTATCTTTAGAATGCAACGCATTAAATACATCCATCTGGAGTCTGATGTTTGAAACAGTTATTTCTAGAAGTCTCTGGTGATATAAATCAAAACAATTTATAATACAAAAACTTAAAAAATGACAATAAACACAGTCTTGGATTTTTCTCTCTGGAATTAATTTTGCCTTTAATTTCATATCTTACTGACTTGGATTTTTAACACTGTTCCTATTTTTTTTAAATGTGAATCTGCCCAATATACTATGTTCAAAGAAAAATATTAAATTTTAAATGAAGAGAAACCTGAACAGATATTCTCTTGGTTGATGAATATTTCTACAGTTATATTTCTTAGTCATTAAAAAGGTAATATAAGTGAAAACTTGTTCTTTAAAAAAAATTTTTTTAAGTTTTATTCATTTTTATTTTTCCAGCTTTCTTGTGAATACTATTGACATATAACATATGCATAATTGTTCACAGTAGTCTCTTTGATCCTTTGTGTTTCTGTGGTGTGAGTTGTTATGTCTCCTCTTTCATTTCTGATTTTACTTGAGTCTTTTTTTTTCTTAGTCTAGCTAAAAGTTTGTCAGTTTTGTTTGTCTTTTCAAAAACTGAGCTCTTAATTTTGTTGATCTTTTCTATTGTTTTTCTGGTCTCTATTTCATTTATTTCCACTCCAATCTTTGTTATTTCCTTCCTTCTGCTAACTTTGGGCTTCGTTTTTTGCTTTTTTCCTAGGTCCTTGAGGTATAAAGTTAGACTGTCTTTCTCTTCTCCTTGTCATTCCTGTTCTATTCCCAAGAAGGCTGATTCCCATGGACTACATCACTGGACCCCTTTGTTGGCTAGCATCCCATTGGCAGAAGACTGGAAGTTGGGACGAGAGGAATTTCTAGGCATTTCTTCCCTAGTCCATCCAACTCAGTGCTGATTTTCTGGTAGCAGCCTCAGCCCTCCAATCAAACAGAGACCCTCCTCCATGATTCCAGTGTTCAGAGGTTTCCCCTTAGCCCTTTGAGGGAGCCTAAGAATAGTAATGACTTTCTGCAACTGTTAACTCTTCAGATGCCTCAATCTTTCCTTTCAGTTTTTGTCTCCCCAAATCTGCCCATTCCTCAGTAAATCGTCCCTTTTCTAATGCATCTTTACTTAAAACTCTGTGGGAACCTCTGTGGGGACTGATACATATGATTGAATTTAATGTTGTACTTACTCTAATGCTCTCTCCCTTCCTTAGGGACAGCTCTATAGTTGTTATCACAAAGAAATCTGCAAGTATTTTGTCTGCTGTTACTTGAGTCGATTCTCTCTAGTACTATTTGTTCTTGTTTTGTAATTTTGTCTAGTCTCCAAAATTAGATGACAATGTGTTTGAAGAGAGAAATGGATTCATATAGCTCTACTGTATTTCCCTAGCTCTCCTAAACCCAGTAGCAAGCACAGTATTTTTAAAAAACTACTGGGTATCCAACAACCAGTCTCTTGTGGAGGTATGGGATTTAAAAAAAAAAGTAGATCCCTTGAATTCAAACTTTTCAAAGAAATTCCCTTTCATTTGAAAATCCCTCATAAAGTTAAGTTAGATTTGACAGAGAATGAACCTACTTATACCTATTATCTTAATTACACACCCAGTTCTGTAAGACAATGCAAGCCTTTCAAACTGAGATGATCGCCATGGACAGATTATATAGCAAGAACTTCATATATCAGAGAACATTTAACATATGTGGGATATAGGGCAAGAAGAGAACAAAGAGTATAAATATATTGAGGGAGCATAACAAGACAGAAAGCAAAAATGAGAGAAATCAACTTTTAAAAAGTAGAAATAATCTATATAAAAACAAACGTAAAATTGTACAGCAGGTGCCTGCCGAGTGGTGCGTTGGTTAAGAGCTGGCCTGGGACGCCAGAGGGCACCGGTTCGGATCCCACATGAGGGCCAGTAATACTGCCCTCCACAGCTAAGATGCTGAACAACAGCTCAACCTGGAGCTGGGCTGCCATGAGTCGCCGGCGACGGCGTAGGCTGCAGCCCCTGCTGCAGTGGGTTGCCATGGGCTACCGTGTGTAGCCAGCAGCCAGCATGAGCGGCCAGCAGCTGCCGTGAGCGGCAGTCCAGAAGCCGGCGACTGATCTGCCTCGCCAGGGAAGAGCGCAATGATGGTGCCAACTTGGGCCAGTGAAGCAACGTCCTCCACAACTAGACTGAAGAACAAAAAACGACAGCAACTTGTGTGTTCCCCTTCCCCCAATTCCCCAGCCCTGTTCCCATCCCCGAACTCCCCAATAAAAAAATCTTTAAAAAAGTGTACAGCATAACAAAGACAAATTAAAATACACTATGTTTTTAAATTTGAAAATTCTATATTGTATGCAATATAAGTTTTTCCTATATTCATTCATCAATGCAATATAACCCTAATTAAACCAACAACAGAATTTGTGGGGGTCCTTTCACAATTCGCTGACTTATTCAGCAAATAAATTGAATATTTACTTTATGCCAAGTACTGTGCTACTCTCTAGAGAAACCCATGAAATTTAAAATATGATAAAATAGTAATTCAATATTGCAGAAAAAATAGATTTTTCTCAATAAATGGTATTGGAACAATGAATGTTTTGAGAATAAACTATATCCCTTATGTAATTCTTCAAAATAAATTTGAGATACATCAAAATATAAAGAGTAAAAACCTTTCAAAATACCAGAAAAACATGAATACTTATTATATTTCTATTATGCATGCACATGTATAAACAATTATAAAATCTTGGAATAGGGAAAGTATCTCCAATTAAGGTCCAAGCCCCAGAAGCCATAAGCATACAGATTGATAATTTACTAAATAAATATTTGCCAGATTTCCATGGCACAAAGTAACATAAAAAATAAAGGATAAGAGAAACAGGAAAATGTAAAAATACAGCAATATACATGACCAAGCTAAGTATAAATTCCTTTAATCAAATTTAAATCAATAAGAAAAGAAAAACACAATACATAGAAAAATGGGGAAAAGAAATTGTCAGGCAATTCAAAGGAAAAGCAATATAAATTGTCTAGGAAGAAATGAAGAGATGTTTATCTTAACTTTTCTCAGTCTTAAAAATATAAATCACAAGAAGAAGCATCATTTAAAAATAATCAGATGACAAATCTTTAAAAACTATGATGGTAACCAGGTTTGATGAAGATATAGAGAGATCATAAATTTGGTAGAATTATAAATTGATGTTAACTTTTTGTAGAACAATTTGTAACTATCACAAATTTAAATGTACATATCTTTTCATCCTAAAATGTCCATCTAAATATTTTATTCATGTCCTCTTATACTTGCAAGTTGCATACTCGTATGTCAGGATTCATTTCAGATGCTCATCACAGAAAACAAAGCAAAACAAAAAGAGTGGTCTAAATAAGAGAGAAGTTGACTTGTCTGTAACATGAAAGACTTTTCAAGATCGGCAGCCGAGAACCATTATAGTCATCAGACACTGAGGCCCTTTATATTTTTCTACTTTATCATAATTAATACATGATTTCCATTTTCAAAGCCACGTCATGGACCAAAATGTGTGCTGTGATCCAGCCATCACACTTGCTCTTAATTACAGAAAGAAGAAAAGGGAAAAGAACAAATAAAATTGGGTCATCCAACTAAAGCAGCTGCCTTAAATCAAAATCAGTCAGCATGCTTCCTGACACACTTGATAGAATATTGGACTAAATGCTGCTTAGACAATAGGTTTGCTTTCCTTACACAGGAAAAAGACCAGCGATAGTTGAACTCAGAGTTTATTCAGTAGCTCACTGATGTCATCAAGGTCCCTGGGCTCTTTCAGTTGTTCCCAGATTCTATTCCTCAGTGTGCCCGCCGTGTTCTTACATCCTGCTTACAAGATGGCTGATTGCAGCTCCAAGCCACATGTCCTCTCAAGTCAGCATCCAAAGCAGGGACGAGGGGAAGGAAGGTGAATTGTTCCTCACATGCCAATCTCTTATCAGTGATGATTATCTTTTGCAAAAGGCTCAGCAGCTTTTTCCTCAGCTTTTCCCTCCACCATATGAGAGACTGGGAAACAGGGTATCTCGGCACTTTGAGTCTTTATCATGGAGGAGTGGCAAAACCAGCAAAAGAGAATGAGTGAAGTCAAAATCATGGGTAGGCAGCCAATAGTGTCTGCTGCACATGCTGAGAGAGGAAACAGTTAATAGAAATATTAAATATATATTAGAGGAAAGGTGATTGTAGACCACCATCTCAGAGAGAGGCTAGGATTCTATCTAGATTTCTGAGCACTGTGCTGAAGGAACAGCTCATGTTTTGTGTGTGTGTGTATACAGATGATGTATTACACAATTGTACACTTGAAACCTATGTAACTTTACTAACCATTGTCACCCCAATAAACTTTAATTAAAAAAAAGGAAAAGCTCATCTTTTGAAACAAGGAGGAAGGAAATAAAGAAGATATATGACTTAGGAGGGATCAGTATAGGAAACTGAGGGTATTTTCACTTGAGATGACCAAGTAGGAAAACAGAAATGGGGAAATTGACTCTCTTTAGGGAAAGTCTATACAGCATTACTGACTGCAGCCCCAAACAAGTTCTATGCAATACGGATTTTTCTTTAGAACTCAGTTGCTCTAAGCAAGTCTCTCTCCATCCTGAAGGCAACCGCCAGGCATCCTTCTTCGCCCCACTTCCAAACAGGACACCACTGTAAGACATGCTCCCTCAGTAACTGAGCTACTGTGTTGCACATCTCTATGACTCAAGAATATACCTAAGAGAAGAACACGGATACCACTTATTTCAGAAAACCACTTTTCATCTGCTATTTTTAAATGATAAAGGAAGCGATATGCATCTTTGATCTTATAATATGAATTGTATGAGGTGAAAAAATTATTGGGGGAAGTACAAGTAATTAACTCAGCTATTAGCCTCTGATTTTTCTATTGCAGAGAATCTTATATCAGTTTCTTCTGCCATCCAGAAAGCTTCTGATACACCCTTCCTTTCATTTGGCTTGTTGGGGTCTGTCAATATTTAAAAGTTAATGTCAGTTTGGTTTGGGGAATATAATCAATAATGTTGTAAATATGTTGCAGGGTGTCATTTGGTCACATGTCTTATTAGGGAGACCACTTCATGGATGGTGTAGATGCTTGACCACTGCAGTGTACACCTGAAGCTGAAGCTGAATAATATTGTATGTCAACTATAATTTAATATATATATAGTCACAGAATATGGAGTATAGTATAGGGAACAGAGTCAATGGAATTTTAATAGATACATATGCAATCAGAGGGGCAATAGATTGGGGGAGGGGAGTTATCATTTTGTGAGGGGTGAAATGTATAACTATTACATTGTTTTGTTTGGTACACCGGAAGCTAATTAAAAAAAAAATAAATAAATAAAACATCTATAGTAAAAATCCAAAAAACAAAAAACAAACAAACAAAAAAGAAGTGTCTGGATGCTGATGGTAACCACTATGAGCACCTCTTCTATTGTAATTGCAGAAGTCAAACAAATGTGACTTGTATTCATCTTTGGTATTGGTATACATTGAGTATTACAATTTTAATAGTTCTCCTTTCTTAAAATGTGTATACACTTTTTTGGCACCTTCTGTATGTGTGTGTGTGTGTGTGTGTGTGTGTGTGTGACAGGATGTAAGGTACATGGTCAATGGTATTGTAACAACTATGTACAGTGTCAGATGGGTAGTAGACTTGTTGGGGTTATCACTTTGTGAGGTATGTAAATGTCTAATCAGTATGTTGTTTCGTACACATGAAACTAATAAAAAAATTGAGGGCCAGCTCTGAGCAGCAGGGCCCCGGTTCGGTTCCCACATGACGGCCAGTGACACTGCGCCCTCTACAGCTAAGATGGCGAACAACAGCTTGACCTGGAGCTGGGCTGCCGTGAGTCGCTGGCGACCGTGTAGGCTGCAGCCCCTGCTGCAGTGGGCTATCATGAGCTACTGTGAGTGGCTGGCAGCCAGCGTGAGCAGCCAACAGCTGGTGTGACCTGCCGTCCAATGGCCAGCGAGCAATTGCCTCACCCAGAAAGAGCACAATGATAATACCAACATGGGTCAGTGAAGCGACGTCCTCCACCATAACTAGACTGAAGAACAAAAGGACAGCAACTTGTCTGTTCCCCTACCCTGATTCCCCAACGCTGTTCCCCTCCCCCAATTTCCCAATAAAATATATTTTTTTTAAATTGAAAAAAAAAGTTAATGGCAGTTTGTATAGATCCTAATTATGATATGAGACTGCAAAAATACTATTATAATGAAGATAATATAGCAAACTAAGTCCTATGTTTCAAATATTTGTACAGAATTACATGTTTAGTATTACCTTCCCCTTCTAGAAATAGAATTTATCAGGAGACAAATTTTTTATCTTTATGTAGAAGTGTTGAATTATAAAGAGTTTTAACATAAAAAACAAATGCTTTGAAATTATTCTTTGGTGATTCACATTTTTCCATCACTATAGCATAATCACAGGCTAATCTATTTATTATCTATAGCATGCATTGAATATGGGGATTTACTCTTTATTCAAATGATAGTTTTCTTAAGACAACAATGATGCAGCTAGACACTTAAAAGTGAAGTAGCCAAGATTATTACTTAAATTGTAGATGCCTCATGAGGGGTGAAAAAAACCCATTTACTTGGATTTAGGATAATGGGTCTCTTACTCTTTTAGAGCCGATTTCAGGAATTAAACACTGTAAGAGTAAAGCTTCTTAGTTAATTTGTAGTCCGACTAATTGTTTCATGGTATTATGAGTTCAATGTTTCCATGAATAGGAATACAGCCAAATGCTTTTCAGAAACTACTTGCTTACAGCTTTTAGAGCACTTATTGTAGAAGAGTCCTTGTGCACCAGTGAACAGAATAAGTTGACATTCATCAATTTGAAGATGGTCAGCGCAAATTGACCACATCAATCCTCATCCTATTAGTGATAGTTGAAGCCTCATTTTGTAGTGAAAAATTTAGAGATATCAGTGACTTTGTGAAGAGGATATGATAGGAGGATATTTAATGTTTACTTAACTACGTAGTTGGGACAATATCCATTTCACTTTAAATAATTTAATTTGTATCTCTTAATAGACAGCTATAACTATTATGTCGTGCCATAGAAAGATAAATTAGAAGGGATTTGTGTATTTTGAGAATAGATAAACAGAATCCTCTAATTTTCTAACTCACTGTCATTTTATCATTTCAAAAGCTTATCATTCTCAGGTAGTAAGAATTTAAATTGTTGAGAATTACTATCTTCATGGTTATATGAATATACAAATAACAATAAGAAAACCAATTACAGAACCATGCATATATGAGGGTTTTTGTTCTCCTTTTCCAATAGTGGCAATATATTTCCATGAAGCCATCCTTGGAGTCCTGATTTATTCCTATTAAAGTGCCATTTCTAGAGTTTGTGATATAATTAGTGGTTACAAAACAGTTTTCCTTATCTGGAGATAACCAGAGGCTTTGAGGCTTACCATTAGGTCAGTTGGACTTTTTCAGGTTGTTGAAACAACAGAGATATGCTCATGTATTTGTAAGAATGTGCAGGGAAGACAGGAAAGCAGATGCCATCTCCATACCAGGTCTTCTTTAAAGGAAAGTAAAGCCTTCTTTAAAGACTACCATTCAAGGGGCAGCTGGTTAGCTCAGTTGGTTAGAGAGCAGGGCTCATAACACCAAGGTTGCCGGTTTGATCCCCACATGGGACACTGAGCTGCGCCCTCCACAACTAGATTGAAACAACGACTTGACTTGGAGCTGATGGGTCCTGGAAAAACACACTTTTCCCCAATAAAAATAAAATAATAAAATAAAAAGACTACCATTCAGAATTCAAGGCAAATCCAGCGCCTGGGACACCCTTGGCTGCCATACAATAGGCCTGCAATTCTCCCTACTCTAGTGTCCTGCCATGACGGTGATCCAACTACTGCTCATGCGACTTCTTCTGCTCTTTCCACTCCCAACAACCCCCTTCTTATTCCCTCTTCTATGTCATGTCATCTTCCATATCAGGGATTGTTACATTTTGTCCCTACTGCCAACTCCATGTCTCTTTATGTCATACAGTCAAACCCTAAGAGTGAGGATCTGATATTTACAGTCACTCACTTGTATAAAATATTCATTCATACTGGACAGAGTAATTTTGCCAGCTTTCTCACTCTGTGGATCCCAACCTTCATTCAATAAACTGTGGAGGGGATAGATAACCAGCTTTCTCAAAGAGGATCGGGTTAGCACAAATGCCCCCTGTTGATAAAGTCCTCTCCAAAAATATTCTTTGGTAAATGACCTTCAGTCAGGTTTTATAGAACAACTAAGTTTCAATTCCAGGTCCAGTCGCATGGTATAATCACAAAACAAAGTCATTTGTCTACCATCTTCTATATCTATGGGAAATGCACTCTCGTTTGAGGCTTTCACATTCTTTTAATACCTTGGTATTCCAGTATAATTCTCTGTACAAAGATTCAAACAAAATGCTGTCGAAGCATTTCTGCTTCTCTTCATGTATACCCAAATTACATAAACAAAACACTAAAAAATATTTAAAATCAATTAAAACATCTATCAGCATCTCATCTTCTCCTGGACAAAAACAATTAGCCTTTCGTTGTATGACAATACATCCTTCCTTTCCACTTTAGTAAATTTTCTTTATAAGACTAATTGGTGCCCCAGTGGATTTGCCATTTTAAAGATAAAAGAAGAAATCCCAAACCACAAATAACCATGTCAGCTGATCAGTTCAAATATGACTGAGGCATGGGCTTCAGCATTGTTCAGTTTAGAGATATTTCTTGTTTTGCGTGCATTTTGGGGCTTGGTTTTGAGGAGATAGAGGTTAACAAATTATTTTAATGTACTTTTTAGAATGGGTGCTATATGTAATTATATAACATTTAGAAAGTACAAAAGGCTATACATAACAAGTCAGTCTACAGCTATATTAATTGGCGATTGTTGCAATAAAGCCATACGTATAACAAACCACCCTAGAATTTAGTGGCTTACATAAGCTGGCACTGATTTCTCTCACTTACAAGCCTACAGATTGGCAGGGGCCCCTCTGTTTCAGATTATGGGCTATGTGGGTTTGGATCTAGGCTTTGGGTCAAGCTTGGGAATAATTTATGCATATCATTCAGGGTTGTAGGCTGAAGAGACAGTGAGTACCTGGGGCATGCGATTCTCCTGGCAATCACAGAAGTGCATGGTGAAGCCAGAACTGCTCAAGCACATACTGGTGTCATCTCTGCTCTGTTCTATTGCCAAAGCAAGACCTAGTCATAAGGACAGGAACTTATACTCTACCTTATAGTGGAGAGTTCATGGGAATGAGTATTTGCTGAACTATAATCTAATCCCCCTTATTCCAGTCACACAGTTCCCCTCCAGATATAAAAACTGTTACTCATTTCTGGTGTATTCACCCAGGAAAATGATATACAAATATAAGTATATTCACAAATAAATACTTTCAAACCAATAGTGTCATACTATACACACTGCTTTATACCCTGACCTCCTCTCCCTTTAAAGATATATCTCAAGAAGAATACATGTCAGGGCACATGGAGTTCCCTCATTTCATGTATTTATTTATTTTTTTAAAGATTACAGCAGAGGATAGTTTTATTAGAGCAGAAAGTGACAGCTCTTGAAACGGGGATGCCCCTGCCTCATTTAATTTAATACAAATGTTTATTATTACATAAAATGAATGCACAATAA
Source organism: Hipposideros armiger (assembly GCF_001890085.2). Lineage (NCBI taxonomy): Eukaryota > Metazoa > Chordata > Mammalia > Chiroptera > Hipposideridae > Hipposideros > Hipposideros armiger. The sequence goes on along the minus strand of NW_017731600.1, from coordinate 1,590,810 downwards.
TATATTGAATGGTGGACATTTAGTTGTTTCCCATCCTTTATCCTTTTAACCAATGCTGCAATCACTATCATCATATGTATTTGTACAGCTATCTTTAGAATATATTTCTACAAGGGATAGTGCTGGTTTCCAAGGTTCTTGCATTTTCAGTTTTGATAGTTCTTTCTAAATTTTTTAAAAATAAAAATTAGGCAGTTTAAACTACCACGAGCAATGAAAAGGGGTGCCTGATTAGCTACACCCTTGCCAACACACATCAAATCATTTTATCTTTGCCAAGCTGATAAGTTAGAAAAAGGTCTCTTGTAACTTGAATTTGCATTTCATTTCTTATGGGTGAAGTTGATGCATTGTCATATTATAAAGAGGCACATCTGCTCTATATGGTAGACCTCCCTGGTCTGCAGGGTCCTTTTCTATAACCTCTCCTACCCCATCCCATAGACTTTGCTACTCAGTTGGTATTAGACAACTATATTTGTATTGTTTTATATCATCCCCCACAGTGGACCCCAAACTCAAGGTGTGGGTTCTTGAGATAAAAACTTATGAGGGCACACAAGTAAGAGTAAGCCTCTGGTCTGCATTTTATGTCCCTAAATTAAATCATAAGACAATCAAGAACAGACATTTTTAAAGTCTTCGACAATAATTTAAAGTGTTTTGTACAACGTTCTACAGAGCTGAAATATAATAATTCTTGACTCTCTGAAGCAGCATTATCTATCCCAACAACCAAGCAACTCCTTTTGACCAAAGATTGAGAGCAACCCACAAATGCTATGAACACATGACAAATCCCAGTAACCAGTCCTATCCACAGGGTTTACACGGTCAGAACCATAACACCAAGGACAATGAGAGAGGCACAGCAGGATTCAGCCTCTAAAAAAACCGTGTGTTCCTGAGAGAAAGATTCTTCATAAATAAAAGTACTAAAATTAACTATGTACTGACTAGCCATATTTAGTTAATTGCACTGTGATCCTCCCAGGTAATATTTTTTCTTCAAGAAATTTTATAGACACATTAACATTGTTATTCATAACAACTTGATATTACCCATTGAAACACTAAATAAGAGCTGAGATCATGAATTTGAAAGACTGTTAGAGCTAGTTATAGCAGAAGCTACTGCAGTGGATGGGAAAGTTAGACTATAAGCAATTATGTTTAACCTTTAATGCAACAATTGTAAAACTTGCTGTGACTCACTAGTGCCTGATTAAAAGGTTTGGGTATCAGTGCCAGATAAGAAGCGCCTAATCTCTCCCAATATTAGAGCTGCAGTATTCTAACCACTTTACAAATAGCTTCTGCAATTCACTGGGCACTCATTATTGAATTTTCCAAAACTTTGCTAGAATATTCTTTTTAGGGCTTCTGTCATGCCTCTTTAGAGGAACAGTCATTAATTGGGAGTCTTTGGTGACTATGGCAGTTCAACCAAACTGACTCGAACAGGAGCCAAGAAAGACCTGCTAGTTAACTAAATTCTTCTGTCTGAAAGATAGCAGTACTATGTGATTCCAATGTGTTCGGGGTGTTCCTCTTTCATTCTCATTCCAGGTAAGTTTATTATGTCATCAAAATTATTAAATCTCTAGCGGACCTCCCTCAGAGACTTGGGGGCCTTGCTTCTGAAATTCAAGGCCACTGCATCTAAATTTCACTTCTTTCCTCAAATAGTGAAGACCTAGAAGACCCATTAGAACCTCCAGGGCCCTTACTTTTTCTTTTATCTAAATAATTAAAACTTATAATCTCAGTATTCATATCAGAAATTTCTTTGATGGATGTACCCATTTAAATAAAAATTTAAAAAATATGAATCACTAGGAAGTCCTAAAGCATCTTTATGATAGGTTGCTTCCTGTTTTTAAATTTAGAAGTAGACCAATCTTCCCCTCATCTCTGCAGTTAATTAAAGACTGCTTTCTCCATCTATTGTCATCACCTGCTGGCCCAGCTGCTTGAGAGGAAAGCATCAGAGCATTGACCCAGTGAGGTGTCAAATGTCCAATTAAATTACCAATAATTCTTATGCTATCTCTCCTTGAGACAGTTCATATTCAAGATATCTTGCACATTTGCATCCAAATGAAATTGACCTAAACTTTAAGGCAGGGAAATACTATCCTATCTATGCAAACATCCTTTCTTACCCTCATCATAATTCCAATTTCCATGAATACCTGTTCAATCAAAAGAGTATGGACACAAAAATGCAATGTCACTCAGCATCCCCTACCAATCCGTGAGGTAAAAGAAGTTCCCTGAGTTCTTCATCTCTACATGGTTTGCTACTGTGAGCATCCCTTTCCAAGGTCCAAGTACTATAATTAAATCCATAGGTAGAAATTTTCTCTTATTGTTTTGTCTCTGTTGAAGCTATTGGAAATACGTAGCTTCTTTTTACCTCAACCGGCTTTGTGCTCTCACAACCGGACCTTTCCCCCTAAGCTCTTTTAAATATCATTACCCTTTTATTCACTCTAACATAGAAAACATAGTCTTTAAAATGTAGATCTTCATTCTTCTCATGCTAATGAATTGAATGGATTGGCTAATATTTACATAAACATTGATATTAATTTCTGATCCTGTTTCACAAATTCATTATCAAAGGTAAATAAGGTGCTGGAAGGGAATCAATAGTTTCTATGTTATGATATTTACATATTACAATGTAATACATATAAAATATGTATTATTTATCTAATGACAAACTTAGGGGCTTTTGGTATGAACTTGTTTAGTGCTATCAATTCACAGATATAATCTAACCCGGAATCAACCACACTGTTAATTATCCTGGTACAGCCATTGTAGAAAACTGTAAATAATAACTAAAAATAACTATAAATATAACTATTATAATAACTATAATTATACTAATTATGATAATCATGAATAGAGTAGCCTTGACTCCCTTAATTCTGAAGATAATACACAGGTACTAGTATATCCATACAACTTATGAAGAATATAGACCAAGACAAAATATGAAAGAAATACATGTGGTTGTCTTATAGGCAATGGTATAAACTTAAATACATGTAAAAAAATTTTTAAGATAATCATTCATCTTTAGAAGAACTTTATAATATGAATATTATAGATCTGTATTTTACAGCTAATGAAAATTAAGCTTAGTGAGGTAAGTGACTTGCTCAATGTCACAAAACCAGTAGGTGGCTGGGCTACACAGTACAGTAATGGACCCCGCAAAGCACTTCTTATATCAGTCATGCCCAGTTTATATATATTTTTTTGTTGCCAGTGCTTTTGATGTCATATCTAAGAAACTACTGTCAAATCCAAGATCACAAAGATTGATGCCTATTTTTCCTTCTAAGAGTTCTATAGTTTTAGCTCTTACATGTAGGCCTTTGATCCATTTCGAATTGATTTTTGTATATGGTGTGAATTCAGGGTCCAGCCTCATTCTTTCACGTGTAGATATCCTGTACTATAATAGTTAGCTTTTGTTATAGAACCCAAACTTGGTGGCTTAACACAATAAGCATTTCTTGTTTCTCACACTTCTGTGGGTATGCTGGGCAGTTCTGGGCTGGGCTGGCTCACCTGATCTCTGCAATCCGCTAGAGGCTGTGTTGAAACTGAAACTGGATGGTCTAGGATGGCCTCTCTCACGTGTCTGGCGGTTGTCAGATGAGCCCCTGTCGTGGGGCTGAGCTGGGATGGGTCATCTCTGCAACAGGCTCCTCCACCTGGTGTCTCATCTTCTAATAGACTTCCCTGGGTTTCTTCAGGTGGCAGACTTGGGGTTCCAATGATTACCAAGAGAGGATAAGCCCCACTGAGCAAGAACCTTTCACACCTCTGCTTATGTCCTGCTTGCTAATGTCCCATTGGACATATAATGGTGGCAACATATCTTCTATGTTGAGATTTAAACCTCTGGTGTAATTCGATTTGACAGTGTGGTTTGGCTTGGGGCTTTTTTATTATTATTATTATTAGTTTCAGGTGTACAACACAGTGCACTAGCTATACTTTTTACTCTTCAAAGTGACTGCTCCCCTCCCCCAATCCGCTGCCCCTCCATATCATACATATCTATTACAATTTCCTTGACTCCACTCTCACACTATACTCCACATCCTGTGACTATATATATATATATATATATATATATATAATAATTGACATACAATATTATACAACATCAGCTTCAGGTGTACAGTGCAGTGATCAAGCCTCTTCCCCATCCATGAAACGGTCTCCCTCACAAGACATGTGATCACGTGATACCTTACAAAATATTTACAACATTATTAATTATACTTTTTACCCCTCAAAGTGACATCCCCCTCCCCCAATCCGCCACCCCACTCCCCCCCCAATATCATACATATCTATTACAATTCCATTGACTCCACTCTCACACTATACTCCACGTCCCGTGACTATAGACAGCATAAATAGGTAACTACAACATTGGCTTGGGACTTTTTGAAAGTTTTTCTTCTCCTTGCTTCTCACCCCTCCCGCAAACCTCAATGGTTCTGTTTGCTATACATTCACTATGCAGATCAGTTTCAATGGCTCTGTTTACTTCAGACCAGGTGCATACAGGGACTTGAAGGACATTTTTGCGTCTGTATGGGATTCACTCCTGACCCTGAGGCAGACCAGCCTCTGGGAAGTGCTTTTTCCAGAAGTTGCCTGGCCAACCTCTCCTTTCTTTGTCTGCCCCTCCTTCCGCTTCTATTAAACCTTTTGGCGGTGTTAAGAGCGGGAAGGCAGTCTTTGAGACAGGGAGTCCACTGTCTTCCCTTAATGCCCGCATTTTGAAATACACCTGCTTTTCTTTCCACCAACCTCGCCTCTCGAGTTTTGGCTTTCGTGTGGCGAGCAGCCTGACCCTTTGCACGGTAACAGACAGAGCGAGTCACATGCCCAAGCCACAGAGCCAGTGTGTTTTGTTCAGCTCTGTTACCACATTGGGGATCACAGAGTCATACTAAAAATTCTGGTGCTGCCAGTGCTTATCTCCACAACTATCACTTATTTTTTAGCATCACATACAATATAATGTTTTGGAGTACAATTCCTCATAGCAGTCCTATCTGCTAGTGTTGTTTTCTGGGCTCTATCTGCAGCACCTATTAGTGAGTGGCACAGTGTAGGCACTGAGTGAATATCTGTTGAGTCAAGAACATTACAGGAAAACTTGTTGGGAGCCGGCTGCACCTCAGTGTCTGACATGGCCAAGCGCACTGCAATTGTGACAAACTCTGAAGCTTTGACTGAGAAACAGATACTGCTTTATATCTTAAAAAATTTAAATTCCCCTTCTGATAGATATATCACAATAATTATATTTTATACACTAAAGGCAATTTTAGTCACACTACTAGTCTCTTAGTAAAGGTCAAAGTACACACCCTGTAAAACTTAAGATCCGGCTTAGACAATAGTTTTTAGAATAAATGTTGGGTGGTCATGGTAACCATCCTTTGGGCGATTATGTAGAGGCTCAGGCCTTGGTCGCAGTCACTGTAGGTGGAGGGATTTGGGCGTAGTTGGGGATAAGTTAGTATTTAGCATAGAAAAGGTATAGCTGTACCGTGGAGCATAAGAATTGTGAGGAAGTAAAACCCTGATACTAATGGAACAATGGTTAAACTACCCGGTATAAAAAGGGGCATGCTGTAAAAATAAAGTGAGACACTTCTCTTCTTGAAAAAGCGCTCCTGTGTCTCCACACATTTTTTCCTTTTTCCTCGCCGACTCCTCCTCTACCTGAGGGAACCCCTGGACCTGCGGGAGCTGGTCTCCCGCAAAAACTGAGGGGGCAAAATTGGGATCTAGTTTCCATATATTACAGAGTGGCATAATTTAAGCCTAAGCCACATATTTATACCAAATGCACATTATTCCTACTTGCTTCATGAGTTAAAGGTAAAAAAGAGATGCTGGATAACACAGTCTATTTTGTGGCCTTCCATTTTGCGCTGGCAATATTTTCTCTAGTTTTATTATAATTACTTTTAGTGATAAGATTTTAATCATTTACATTGTGGCTATATTCTCCCATATAATAGAATTTGATTTAGGAAACAATTTCCCCGTACCATACAGTGAGGCTTCTTTTATCTGTTACAGTTACTTCAAAGGTTCATCTAACACTCTGATGGCATTAAGCATCTCTGTAAAGAAGGGAAATGTTAAGATTGTCATGTTTCAGATTTTTTAAAAAGTGTGCATCCTGGCTAGTAGAATTGGATAATTATAAAATTTGAAAGCACTTATGACACTTGGTCCATTTGTCTGATTACACCTAGTACTCTATTCTACCCAAACCAAAAAGGCATGAGCCCATGCGGGGAAAAAATGTAGGCCATGACCTCAGATGGATAATCACTTCTTTATCCCTGTTACTGTGAGATTTGACACACACTGGATATTCAGACACACTTTAAGGGTATACTGCGAGTCAGCCAAAATATAGTACAATGACACATCCCTATGAATAAAAGGAAATCATTCTAGAGAGGCACACTTCCCAGAAAGCCACAGCTATCAATAATAGGGTGGCTCAGCTGGACATCACCTAGCATTATAAAGGCAAGTAAGTCCAAACCTTAGGTGAAGTCTGTGAATGTGACAATTCATAATTATAGCCATCGCCACTTTTTTTGTAGCACTACATAGTGTTCAAAGCATTTTCACATGCGCCATCCCAAACTTGGCTTATAATGGGCACATAATATTAAATTGGTTTCTGTAGATGTTTTTTCATGTGCGGTAACCTTTCTTCTTGATGTTCTTTATAGACAGTTCAGTCCTTGTCACCCTGGATAGCTAGGTATCAAGGATTCTCAACAATATTTGCTATAATGCTTTCAGAATCTTTTGAAAGTAAATGCCTCGGGCTATTCATTTCACAGCTATCTTAGATCCATCCTGATACATAACTTAGAAAGACATTCTGTTATATTTCTCAGAAATTATTGTCGTTTAATATCTTCATTGCATCAGCACCACCTGTGTCTTGCCCATACCACGAGCACCCACAGATGAAAAATTTTAGTGATAAAGAAATCACTTCTGAGGTTCAAACGAATGTTTCTTATATGTGGAGGGTACTTTACAACTTAAAAGTGGCTTCACATGTATTACCTCACTGGGCATATCTGCTCTGAGAGATATAAAATTGTAAATACATCACGAATTATATCGCTTTCCTAGCCCTCTCAGTGTCTCCCAGCATACCTCCTAAAAATTCAACAATTCAACAATTATTTAGGTTGTGTCATGTAAGGTGCTACATGATATTGTTAAGAAGATAATTTCATTGTTTTAAGTATATTATTATTCTATCATAAAATGTGGGATTCCAAATAGCTAATTGCAATATATTCGTGAATTTTAAAGTGTGGATCCTGGAAAAGCTATATCAGAACCTTACGAATAACTTCTCTAAAAACTTTAATGTGTCACAAATACCTATGACATGGTTGCAAAGGCAGATTCCTAGGCATACCCCCAAACTTAATAAATCAGACTCAGGAAGTGAGGTCATGAAATCTGAATTTTTAGCCATATGAGGGTTGCTATACATCCCAAAGTCAGAATTATTGCCTAACAATGAGCTGGATTTATTAGGGTTCCCACTGCAACTTAAAAGCAAGCTTTGTGCCTTTAGAAACTGCAACAGCTCTTTAAGGCAATTAGCATACCATTTAGTAAGTAACTCAAATCTAAGCAAAAAAGAACAATGGGATTTAAATTATCACTAAAACATATTTCTGTGCTTTGCCCTGTACTTGGTGCTCTAAAAACTGTAGAAATTGACACAACTTCATAATAAATATTCTCTCTGTAATGATGAGCTCTGTCAATTTTAGAAAAGATAAATGTAGAGTTTAATTAGAAAATAGATGTCTCTCTGAATGTGAGGTGAAAGCTGGATAAAGTGCATTTCTGTCTGCTTCATAAGGCACTATTCGAAGTATGTCATTGTTATAATTTGAAAAGTATTATTCAGAAAGAAGACAGATTTCAGTTCAGTAGCTTTGACTGTAAGACCAAGAAATAAAAGCCAAATGGATGAAAGCTGAGTCACAAATGATTGAATTTAAAAGTTATCACATATCTTTAAAGTTAGCTAAAAAATTATAGCCAAATCTCAAATTGCTTCTCAACAAAATGATAGGCCAGGGGATCTTTACAATGTAAGATATTTCTCTTGGTGTAAACCTCAGAAAGGAAGTTTCCTATTGCACGGTGCTTGGCTTGTGTTGCTTCTCTATGAATTGTTTTCATATTTTGAGATTACTGAGAATGTTAAAATAATATTGAGTGAGATGTATTGTCTTCATGTCTTTCATGAGTTTAAAACAGCCCATTCTTTAGGATGGCAATCAGCTGACATCAGCCTCACTCAGGAAATAATTTTGTCCCAGGGAGTTGCAAGAAAGTTATTGCAAAAATTACCTGTAAGTCTAGTATGTAAGGTTAGGCCAGACCCTGTCAGCTGGAGCAGATATTTGGACCAAGTTTGGTGAAGGCTGGGCTAGATAACGGTAGAAGTTTAGATTTAATTCACTGTACAGAGGTAGCACTTAGTTCTTGCCACAATAACACTTCATAACAAACACCACAAAACCTCAGTGGCCTACAACAGTGTTTATTGTTCACATGTCTGGAGCCACCTGCTGACCTTGTCTGAGGATCTACATCCTCAGCTTGGATGATCAGAGCAACTCAGCTTAGTCCACATGTCTCTCATCATCCAGAAGGTCAACCCAGACATATTACTATGGCAATGGCTAAGGTACAAAAGACAGTAAGTGCAAATACACAAGAGCTCTGGAGACTGGTGCCCAGTCACTTTCACCATATACTATCGGCTGAAGCAAGTCATAAAAGCAGTCCAGATTCAGGGGGTGGGAAAATAGACTATGCATCTTTAGTAAGAGGAACAGAAAAGTCTCATGGTAAAGGGCATGAATATAAGGAGGGAATTAAGAATTGAAGTCATCATAGGTTTTTCCCATTGTACGCAAATTGAGTTCCCACTCTCTATAGATGTCATGCTGTGCAATGTGGATAATATGAAGCGTAAGACCTGGCAGCGATTCTCCAACATGGAGAGCTTGTTAAAGCACAATTGCCAGACCCCACCCCTGAGTTTCTGATTCAGGAAGTCAGGGGTGGGGGTGGGGTGGAACCTGAGAGTTTTCATTTCTAGTGAGTTCCCAGGTGATGCTGATAATGCTGATCCAGGGCCCATACTTTGAGATATAAATTTGGAATTAATGGGAATTTACTGAGATAATAAGATGACCAAGGGGGATTGATATTGACAGGAAAGGCAACTTGAAGTGAGGTGGGAGAATCTGAATGAAACCATTCCCCAGATAAGCAAACAGCTTATTCAAAATAAGTAGGTTCATCAGGGGCCTTCACTGTTCCCTTTACATTATCTGATTTAACTGCACCAGGTAGCCTAGCGAACAACACAGAGTTGGGAATTAATGTCCCATCTATTGTCTCTTAAAAGTCACACACAAAACTCTACATTGGTAATAAATTTTGATAGCATCATTTTATTGGAAAAAAATTAAATAAAATAAAGGTTTGAGACACCCATCACACTTTAAGTCAGTAAAAACACTCAACTTTCTCTAAGGTCAGATTAGCCATAGGTTGGGAGACAGAGATAAGCACTGAGAACTCAGATTGTGTGTGAGCTTTCCGTATTTAAGCCATAATTTCTTCTGGGACATGATAACAATCAGTTAAGGGGGTATTTCTGAGGGAGAAGAAATTATAAGGAAGCAATGAGTAAATGAGACTTTAACTGAGGGAAGGGGAGGAAAATGCTGTTAAACTGTTTTCAGGGCATCAGTGAAATACAACCAGTAAAGATAACGTGATAAAATGTGAAGTTTTAAATATTGAGATCAATGTGAGGCTTCCCTTAGCCTGACACCATAGTTAAGTACAGAGCAGAAAGAAAGAACTCATAGGCTATTATTAGGTCAATGAAAAGCAGATTACAGCAGAGTAGCATTCCATTGTGTATATGTACCACATCTTCTTAATCTAATCATCTATCGAAGGGCACTTTGGTTGTTTCCATGTCTTGGCCACTGTAAACAAAGCTGCAATGAACATTGGGGCACGTATATCTCTACGGATAAATGCTTTCAGAGTTTTTGGGTGGATACCCAGGAGAGGGATTGCTGGGTCATATGGTAATTCTATTCTTAATTTTTTGAGGAACCTCCACACTGCCTTCCATACTGGCTGCACCAATATGCATTCCCATCAATAGTGTATGAGAGCTCTTTTTTCTCCACAGCCTCTCCAAGAAACGATGACATAGTGCCATTTGTGATAACATGGATGGATCTTGAGGTTATTATGCTAAACGAAATAAGTCACACAGAAAAAGTCGAGAACCATATGATTTTACTGATATGTGGGATATAAAACTGAAAGCAACCAAGGAACAAGGCAAACAAATAAAGAAACAAAATCTCAGACACAGGCAACAGTTTAATGGCTACCAGAGGGTAAACGGGGAGGGGGTGGTAGATGAGGGTAAAGGGGGTCAAATATATGGTGATAGAAGGAGAACTGACTCTGGGTGGTGAACACACAATGTGATATACAGATGATGCATTACAGAGTTGTACACTTGAAACCTATGTAACTTTACTAACCATTGTCACCCCAATAAACCTTAATTAAAGAAAAAAGAAAAGCAGATTACATTTTAAAGAAAAAAGAAGGAAGGATGGAAAAGAAAAAAGAAAAGGAAGTTACTTCTAAAAGTGTGCAAACAAATATCAAAAGTGAATCAATATTTTCAGACCCCTATATCTGGAGGCATCTTTAACCTAGTACTAACTGCAACAACAACAAAAATGAGAAGGTGCAAAAAACATATGAACTCATCCAATATTAACTTTTTTAGTGTCTCTAAGTACTCATTTCAGAATTAGAATTAATACAGTAGATAAGGGACCAAAAGAGAGCAAGAGGCATGTTTTTAAGGTTTTAAACCTTTTCTTTATTGATTCCCAGTTCTTATATTTAATCTTAAATGGAAAAAAGTTTCTATAACTGAACTGAAGTGTAAAACAATTTTTTTGAATAAATATAAATCTGCTATGCTAATACAGATCTCAGTGGAACATTTTGCAAATTTATATAATAAAGTATATCATGTGAGCATGAATTAAATAACATAATGATCATTAAGTGGTATTTATTCAGTCATAAATATCCATTTGCATACTTTATTTCATAGATGAACTAATACCTTAGAAGATAGTAGTTTTCTCATTGAGGGAGATGTCTCACTCTTTATCACCATTAATTCCCTAGACCACACAAACACATTGAGAATTGAAGTCCAATTTGACTGAAATGATAAGAAAGATATTATAATTTCACACTGAGGTTATTTTTATCTTTTTATCTATTTGAGTGTTTTTCCTATGAAGTTCCCCACCTCCACTTCCATCCATTACCACATACAATGAAAATGTTCCCTAAAACCCAGGAGAGTTAATAGATTATTTTCTTTATAGTGGTTATCACACAATTATAGCTCCTCATTTGTTTCTTCATGTTAACCAAAAAGAAAAGCTGCATAAGAGCATCTCTAAAGATAGCAAGTGGCTTTTGAGTTATCTGTGAAACTTGCTTTAAATATAAGTGGAGGGAAATCATTGGAAGTTAGGAAAAGAAAATGTGTAGAGAAAAAGACCTATTTATCAATTGAAAAATAGATATACCATGTCCTTCTTGTCTATCATAATAGAAAGATGAATTAATAGGGGCTAGGGATGGGGGTTGGAGGCAGAAATGCAAATTACCAAAAAAAAAAATTCAGGCCAGTTTCTTAAATATTTTTTCCCAGCGATTTGACAATATGAGTCTTCAGATAAATATAATATCTTACTTAAAGGATAAAGATAATGTTGCTTTTCATTAGCGTTTTCCTAAAAGCTACTTTTATTTTCTAAGCTCTTTTGACTTCAGTAATGAGAATTTCAGGAAGTGGTAGGAAGATAAAGCTCTAGGGTTAAGTTGCTGATGATGTCTAGACAACTAGGAATTGAATTCAAATAGCAATCAGAGCCCTCAGATAGATGAAAAATTTATTAAACTGGTTCCGTTTTTAAAAAGACTATTAGAGCCATATAAGTAGATGAACTTTTGATTCCAAAGAAGATAAATTACCTAGTTGTAGTATATGAATTCTGAAGTACAGTGCCTTAATTTAATGCATCCAGCACACCAGTAAGCCAAATATCACCAAAATCCAACAGAAATCTAAGTTAAGTGAGAATAATAATGTTTCTCCTGAGTATTCATTCCAGAATCTATTTAAATCTAGCCCAAAAATTGTGCCACACTTTCTCTGGGTGGATTGATTAGATTCTATCAAGTTCCCCCCCTAGATATTTGGTTACACTGCAGAGTTATACCATCTCTGAAAACATCTGAGACTTTATGCCCAGGTTCTTGTCAATGGTAGATCACAGCTGTTAACATTGTATAATTTCTCTTGTGGCCATTTAAACAAGAGTAGACCCTTTTGAGCCCACCATGAATTCCAACTGTGTTTTTTGAGTGGTTTCATCCAGGCTGAAATGGCCTCTGACATCAAGGAGACATTGATATTTTTATCTGAAATTAATTCCAGGTGCAGCTTTCATTTCCCACTGCTTTTATGTAGCAGAAAAGTGGAATAGTACATTTTTTTCAGGGAATGCTTAAAGCTCATAAGCAGGGCAGATCAATGAAATCTCCAAGCAAACATAATTAGAGTGATTGACAATAGCCTTTCCCCAATAATAATGGTGAAAGATGTATTACAGTTTACTATGCCCCATGCTCTGTGGTAAACACTTTACTTGCATATTTCATTCAATCCTCACAACAATCATATGACAAAGGTTCTTTTAGTATCTTCATTTCACAAAAGTTACTGAGTAGAGAAATAAGTAAATTTCCTAGAGTTATTCCTAGTATTTGAACCCAAGAATATGGGTGAGTTTCCTTCCCAAAACTGTCTGTCGTGTTCTCCTTAAGGCTGTTAATGAAAAAGACAATATTTAAGGAGACTCCTGAAGCCAGTGACAAAAATGAACTGGAACCTTCAGCAAACATAATCAGTCTGGAGTGTCCATGGGAGGAGCTAGGGCTTATGGAAGTTCTCATACTCTATGAAATTGTGAGAACCCTACAGGAAAAACTATACATATGTTTATAATAAATCTCTATGGCTCTAACTCCCCCTTCCATTAACTTCCTTTTCCCTTCTATAAATATTCCTCCATCTTGGCATGCAGTTCAGAGTGTGTACATGGCTTGCCATGTCTGCATGCACTGGGTTGCAACCCTTTCTTTTTCCCAAATAACTCGTTTTTGGTGATGAAACACCCAGTTGATATTATTTTTCAGTAGACACCAGATAGTGAAAACAAAAAGAGTTTGAGACCAAAAGTATTTTCTTGTCCACCAATGTGCCCCCCAAACCCCAGCTTCTGTGGTCAGGAATTGTATTATAACTAAATGGGAAACAGGACATATATGATGGAATTTTTTATCTCTTGAATGAGCTCCAAATTAGTAGTGCTGGATTTATGTGCACCTGGTAGAAATAAATTTGACCAAATGAACCATTTTCAACAACATCGTTTGGGGGTGGGGGGGCATGTTATGGTGTTCAATTTCTGAAATATTCACTCTTTCCTATAATTTCATACTCAGCTTAATGCTTTTCAATCAGAAACATCAAACTTTCTAATGCCTTAAGGAATTTTAAAACACCAGAGCGTCCCCGCAAACAATCCATATGGTATATGCAATTGGATTGGCTCATAGAAAATACTTTGCCTCTTCAATGAGAATAGAGATAAAAAGACACCCGTAATTATTTCTTACATAAGTACTCTTACAAGTGAAATCTACATGCTCTAGCTTAGAACATACAAAGAATATTCCACTGCTCCCCAGAACTTGTCAAGTTGAGTGATTGCCCCATTGTAGTGTAGCAGAAAAAAAGGTTTTTGCTTCTTCCCTTCTAGTTCTTCGACTGGCCTAATAATTACATCGGCATAAGATAGATTAACAGGGAAAAAAAAATCTTAGTTTTTGAGTCTTTTTGGGGGGAGAACCCCAAAGACATGAGACTCTCAGTCAGGCAACTGAGATTTACATGCCATCCTGAGCTAAGGAGAAGTGGGGAGGGTTCTGGGACTTCAAAGGGGAGAAAGAAAATTCGTGGGGAGGTGAGAAGAGCAAATGTTTGGTAAACAAATGTTTGCCATGCCCTGCAGGGAAGTATTTTTTATGTAAAATAAAATTATCTTTGGTAACAGCTCTCTTCCTGGTACAGGCGCCCAATCTAAATTCTTTTAGGCAGTTAAGAGGGAGGTAAAAAGCTTTTCCTGAGTTTTTTGGGCTTTGATTGTCTTCTGCTCAAAATAGTCCCCAAGCCAAAGTGGCACATTCCAGGGAGACTTGTTCTGAACCCCCAAAACTGTAAAATAAGGTCTTGAAAATACCATACTCTTACGGCAAATTTTCTTTTCTTATTCTGAACTTTCCCAAGATGTACAGATAACACTTTTTTTCTCTTTTCATGTGTGCAGACTAATAGATCACACCTTTGGGTTTCATTGTAAATATTTTGAATGCCATTGGACAAGATGGTTTATACTGATATCTGTAAGGGGAAAAACCCTTCCTCCCAGAGCACTAATCTAGGATTCTATTGCTCCCACTTTTTGTCCCAACTCCAGCATTGTGCATGCTTGCTTCCATCATATGCTTGCTTTCAACTTGTCTATGACCTCAGTTGCCTCGTCTATAAAATCAGACAATTCGAGCTCTTCTGTCTTAAAGAATTAAGGAAGTGTTTGTACCATCATTTCATATTACTCCATTCTCCTTCTCAGTGACTCACACTGCCAGCCACCCAACACCTTGTCATATTATTGGGTTGTTGGAAGTCATGACGTATTTTTTGCCCCTTCCCGTTTTACTTCCTTTTTTCTTTATTACTTCCCCATTCTTCCTCAGTTTGATTTTCTTTCCTCTTTTGGCCCTAAAAATCACTTCACTTCCTTTCCTTGGGGTCATTAAAACAAACAGCCACACAGGTCTCTAGGATCAGTTTTCTTGGCAATCATTTGCTATCAATATTCATTTGCATTATATCCACCCACAGAATTGATTTGGTCGGACATTCAAGAATTATGAGTTTATTAGGCAATTTAAAAAATTCAACTGAACCTATAATTGTGCCTATGGCACAATACATCAATTATTTTTTAAAGTACTCTGTGGTGATCAAGAATGTACTGTTACATTAAACTGTCCTTATTTTATTACATGGATTAATAGCATATTTCTTTTAAGGTTTTTATTTTAAAACATTTCTTTTCAAAATTAAACCTTCAGTGAACCTCCAGCTGAGGAAAGACTTTATGAATTGTTTAAGTTGTGCACAATGTAACGACCTATTGCAATGATTACGTGGAGTAAAACAGTCTATTAGTGGTGTGGGTGTGGGATGTTTTGTGCTCTATTAATAGAATTCTTGGAAAATAAAATGACATTTTTTTGAGGCTACCAATTCTCTCATATACAGAAACTTCATATATTTTAATTGAACACATTTGTATGCCTTCTATATCTCTATGAAAACATTCATATTATAAAAGCTTTATCAGTATTTCTGATTTCATATACTGAACCATCCTGTATAAAATCCATGGGGGAAAGAAAAGCAATTCACCAAGAAAATATATGAGGCAGCTGGAGATTGTGCTTTACCAGCAAAGTCTTTACAAGAAACTAGTCAGTACCAAACTTTGTGACTTGAACAGTCAAAAATCACCTAAGTGCAAAAAAAGTATAAATTCTAAGATATATTTATTTTAAAAAGTGAAGTGCCTTTAGCAAGTTATACACAAGCAGCAAAGAAGAGTCAGTGAGTTAAAAACAGCTGACTGGTATACAGGAGTCCCCCCCCTTATTGGTGGGTGATATGTTCCAAGACGCTCAGTGGATGCCTGAAACCACAGATAGACTGAACCCTATATATACTCTGTTTTTTTCTATGCATACATATCTACGACAAAGTTTAATTTATAAATTAGTCACAGTAAGATTAACTACAAAAACTAATAATAAAATATTGGGTTGTCGGAAAAGTCATGATGCATTTTTGCAACGAAAAACAGAAAAAAATACGTCATGACTTTTCCGACAACCCAATAGCACAATTGTAACAATATACTACAATACGTTATGTGAATGTGGTCTCTTTCTGTTTCCCTCTCTCTAAAAATATCTTATTGCACTGTACTCACCCTTCTTGTGATGATGTCAGGTGACACAATGCCTACCTGATGCGATGAAGTGAGGTGACCTACAGTACACTGGGCAAAGGGCCGATTAACAAACATCCTGGACAGGATGGAATGGAAAAGCGCAAGATTTCATCAGGCTATTCAGAATGGTGCACAATTTAAAACTTATGAACTGTTTATTTCTGGAATTTTCCATTTACTATTTGAAGAATGTGGTTGACCGAGGGTAACTGAAACCATGAATAAGAGGGGATTACTGTTCTCATTTCCCTGTATCTGGCCCAGTTCTATATATTTCAGATATAACCCCAAATTGGGGGTAAGCATAATTATATACATTATAATGGGTGGTCGGAAAAGTCATGATGCATTTTTGTGACGAAAAACATAGAAAAAATACGTCATGACTTTCCCGACAACCGAATATGTTTCATATTTGAGGAAATCTAGGGTCTGGAGGCATGAGTACCATGCTAAGGGCCACACAGGGTGGTTCTGGCTGTTGGAAAGGCGTCTACATCATACCAAAGCTTATCCCACACAAATTCACTCTTCTTATTTGTTTTAGAGTTTCACCTGCCTCCTAGTTGTCTCAGGAAAGCACAGTCCTGTTTCCTTCTGTGCCTCCCAGTACAGATGGGAGAATGGCTCCTTTGGATGTTCTAGACCCCAGGCTAAAACCTTCCTTGATGTTTCATTGTTCCTGGACCATTAAAAGAAAGGATGTCCTCTGGCGACTGACGGAATGCTTGACTAGCTGTTGTAGGTGTGTGATCATAAAGAGGGGAACTACAACTAGATAGACAGTCTGCAAATGGCAGCTCTGCCCCGGGCTATGTGAAGGTACCCCTTACCTAGTGCCCCATTAATCTTCCCCTCAAAACATTTACACCATCTCTCTAACCCTTCCCCCATGGATCCCATTCTTCTTTCTGAGGATGAAGCAGCCTAGCTCTTCATCTTTGCTCTTATCTATGAAGCTACAATAAATTTTAGTCCTTATTTTTTAGATCCTTGGCTTTTGTTATCTGATACCAAGCTTCTGGAAATACAACAAAACAACAAAATCCTCATTTTCCCTCTCAAAAACTCAGGTCTTGAAAATCAAGACCCTGTGCCTTTAAAACCCCACATATGTTAAAGAGTTTTAAAAACCTATTTAAAAAATCGATTTTTTTTGTTATTGTTTCTGAGATCTTTTGTGCCCTACCTTCCCCAGGGGCAAACAATTTAAGTGCCTCATTGAACACAATGGACTCAACGGAGGAAGAGTTAGGAAATGCTTGGAGAAGAAATTATTTGTTAGTGTCATCCAAATTTCATCCCACCACACATTAGTACCTATTCAAATGACCCACTAGTCCAGCGGTTCTCAACCTGTGGGTCGTGACCCCTTTGGGGGTAGAATGACCCTTTCACAGGGGTCGCCTAAGACCATCGGAAAACAAAAAGATATTTACATTACGATTCATAACAGTAACAAAATTACAGTTATAGAGTAGCAACGAAAATAATTTTATGGTTGGGGGTCACCACAACATGAGGAACTGTATTAAAGGGTCATGGCATTAGGAAGGTTGAGAACTGCTGCTCTAAACTATAACCAGTTGGTAGATAGTAACAAGCAAACAATGATCAGAGAACTAGAGAAGGGAACTTAAGATAATCCAGTCACTAGTGATCTGTCTAATCCAGAATAATTTTGCAATTATTTACTAGGGCTTCTAAGCAGATGTTGGCCATTCCTTCCTCCTTTCTAATCCCCAAATTTTTATAATAAAATTCCATCGACAAGGGTTACCTGAATGAGTCTTTGCAAGAGTAACATGAAAGAGCTTAAATAATTCTGGTTGATTCTAAATCCGTGATTCTAACACAATACCTCAGCAAAGCTTATGTTCACATACCATGTGGCCCACCTATGGTAGACCAGTAAGAAGAATGGTTCACGATTTATTCATGTCTCCCTGTGTACCCACAACCTCAAAAAGCATAATACTCTTTTTTAAAAGGTCAAAAATAATCAAAACTAAATAAGATATATTAAAATAAAAGTACAATAAATAGCAAATGCAGGATAGTGAGTACTTAGAGGGGAATGTTAGAAGCAGGGGAATGCAATAGAGAAGGAACTTATGAATAGTAAGCTAATTTTAAGGATCTCTTCTTGGATTGGGTGGCAGGTTCCTGGGTGTTCATTATGTGAGAAACAAACAAATAAATGAATACTAAGCATAAATCAGTAATGATAACACATCATAAAACAATAATTATGTTGTATGGACCTGGCCCACAGGCAGATGAGCTGGCAGACTGACAAGGTCTCCGGACTCCATGGGAACGCCGCTTATCTGACAGCCAGTTCTGTACACTGGCCGGCAGTCAGGGTCTCCCGGCTTCTTGGGACGCTGTGTACATTCGAGCAGGGCCTGCCAGACGATTTCTCCCATGAAATGCTTTTTGTTTTGCTGTACTATATAACCTTGCTTCTTCTCTACCTGGGTGGGGATCACTGCCCCTCTGGCAGCCACCACTGGAGACACACCCCTGTCAGTAAGTCTCAATAAACCTGTGTGCCACCTGATGTGTTCTTTGGCCTTGTGGTTTCTCAGGCACAAATCTTGGAACAACTCGGACTCTATCTGAACATATGTTTAATCAATTCTGTTCAACTGAGGCTCCACAAAGATTAATTAACTAATAAATGGATGGCAAGGTTATATAATAAATGCAAATACAAAAGGAATCAGACATTAGTCTTACTATATTAGTTTAAGTGGAATTCAGGTCATAAGTGTTAAAGGAGACAAAGGAAGTCATTTTAGAAAATTAAATGGTAAAATTCACAAAGAACATCTAATACTTACAAATATCTATACATCAGATAACATAGTGTCAGAGAAGGGGAGAATTTTCCTCCCCACCTTCTTTAGTTCTTACAGTTGGGCTAGTTAACTGACACTAGATTAACAGGAGAAAAAAACAATATATGTGCATGTAAGAATCACAATGTGATGCTAAGATCATAAAATGAGGCTCAAAGAAATGATCGAACTAGGCACCTTTTTATACTTTTTAGATAAACAATAAATTTGTGAGAAATTGACAGGACAAAGGAAGTTAGTGCTCAGATCAGTCTGTAAGGTATATAAATGTCTAATCACTATGCTGTATGCCTGAAAATAGTATAATATTGTATATCAACTGTAATTGAGAAATAAATTTTAAAAAAAGAAAAGAACCTAAGCCAGGTTGGGGCTTAGGTAGTAAATTAATAAAGGCGTTACAAGGTTTGTTTATACAGGCTTCTGCAGCTCTGGATTTCATAATATAAATCTTGTGATACGGGTGTCTCTCAGCTCTCAGGAACAGGGAAGGCACCTGTCTCATGATTTATCTTCTGCTTTTAGGGGGACAGAGGAGACTCAGAGAGCTCTTCCTGCTTCTGCAGCTTCTCAGGTGATTTTAGTTAGAAATAAACAATATGCCATTGTGGGGTGTCATGGTGGGGAGGGGAGGGAGAGGGAGAGGCCTGCCCTGGGTAACTACACTAGTGAAAACATTCATAAGGCAAATACTACAAATAATAAAAGAACAAAGAGACAGAATAAAGCTGGTGATAGGAAATATTAATTTACCTCTCCTGGGCCATAACAGATCAAATGGACCAAAAATAATCACTAAGGAAATAGCATATCAAAATAGAATATTTAATAAAATACATAAAGTAAACCAAATATAGTACTATTATACTAAAGAAGAGAATAC
The DNA here is from genome assembly GCF_001890085.2 of Hipposideros armiger. NCBI lineage: Eukaryota > Metazoa > Chordata > Mammalia > Chiroptera > Hipposideridae > Hipposideros > Hipposideros armiger. The sequence continues at coordinate 1,570,663 of NW_017731600.1, read as the reverse complement.
AAATTCTTTTCAAATATTCTTTTTTTTTAATTAAAGTTTAATGGGGTGACAATGGTTGGTAAAGTTACACAGGTTTCAAGTGTACAATTCTGTAATACATCATCTATATATCACATTGTGTGTTCACCACCCAGAGTCAGTTCTCCTTCCATCACCATATATTTGACCCCCTTTTCCTTCATCTACCACCTCCCACCCCGCTTACCCTCTGGTAACTACTAAACTATTATCTGTGTCTATGACTTTTTGTTTCTTTGTTTGTCTTGTTCCCTTGTTGCTTTCAGTTTTATATTCCACATATCAGAGAAATCACATGGTTCTTGACTTTTTCTGTCAGACTTACTTCACTTAGCATAATAATCTCAAGATTCATCCATGTTGTCACAAATGTCAGTATTTCATCTTTTCTAATGATAGAGTAGTATTCCATTGTGTATATATACCACAACTTCTTTATCCAATCATCTATCAAAGGACACTTTTGTTGTTTCCATGTCTTGGTCACTGTAAATAAAGCTGCAATGAACATCGGGGTACATATATCTTTACAGATAAATGTTTTCAGATTTTTGGGATAAATACCAAGGAAAGGGATTGCTTGATCATATGATAATTCTATTCTTAATTTTTTGAGGAACCTCCACACTGCCTTCCATAGCGGCTGCACCAATCTGCATCCCCACCAACAATGTATGAGGGTTCCTTTTTCTCCACAGCCTCTCCAACACTTATTATTTGTCTTTTTGATGATAGCCATTCTAATACAAGGAAAGATGCTCAATGTCACTAATCATCAGAGAAATAAAATATTCATTCTTAAAAATCTTAAAATATTCTTTAAAATCAACAATATGTTAGTCACACACAAAAAAATCTCTACAAACTGCAAAATGCAGAAATAGGACTAATAACATTTCTCTGAATGAGAAATGACAATACAGCTATACCTTAATAACAAAACCAAGAAAGAAATGTCCTTATTTACTAAAACTTTTAAAATGCTTTCATATATCAGTTGAATCAAAGAGGAAATGCTAACCCAAACTGCAGAATATCTAGAAAATAATCATTAAAAATTATATATCAAGACTTATGGGATATAACTGAAAAGAATACAAATACATACTTAAGATATATGATTTATTTTGCTTAAAATTTGAGACGAAAAATCACAACAAAGAAAAGAAGGAAATAATAAGGATAAGATGAAAATCATAAGGATAAATGCCAATGTTGAGAGCATTAATAACTCAAAACTATCTCTTTATTAAGAATACTGAGATAGGCAACCTTCGAGTTAACCAAATCAAGAAATGGGCAGAAAGACAGGAATATGAAAGACACTTTGTGGAATATAATCAGTAATGTTGTAAAGATTTTGTAGGGTGTCAGATGGGCACTGGACTTATTTGGGAGATCACTTTATGGACAGTGTCGATGCCTGACCACTGCACTGTACACCTGAAGCTGAAGCTGAATAATACAGAATATCAACTATAATTATATATATATATATATATATATATATATATATATATATATATATATATATATATATATATAGTCACAGGATGTGGATGTGGAATACAGCATAGGAAATAGAGTCAATGGAATTGTAACAGCTATATACGATGTCAGAGGTGTAGTAGATTGGGGGAGGGGGGGTTATCACTTTGTGAGGGGTGTAAATGTCTAACTACTACATTGTTTTGTACACCTGAAACTAATAAAAATAGCAATAATAATAATAATAAAGAAAAAGGTGGAAAGCACAAATAAAAAATAAAAATAAATAAGAAATAAGCAAGGCAATTAAAAGAATCATAAGAGGCTATTTTGCTCAACCAGACATAAATAACTTGAAAATTTGGGATGAAATAATTTTCTAGGAAAATGTAACTTACCAAACTAATCAAAAGGAAAGAAAGTATATAAAATGTTGGATTTCCACAGAAGAATTAGGGAAACTCTTACCCAATGGCTATTTCATGAAGCACTATTGAAGACGCTCCCACAAGGTGAGTCAATCTGGGTTCTCCAAGAAGCACATGTCAAGATGGGATTTGAAGTGCAGAAGATCTATTGGAGAATTGCCAGGGAAAGTTCAAGTGCGATGAAGCAAGAGAAGGAAGGGAGAGGTTTCAGATCTTGATGCAGGCCTGACACCTGTGAAGTGGAACCAGGGTGAAGGAGAATTGAGTGGGAAGAGCCTCAGACTGGAGTGCAGCTGTGAGAGTGTCTGGGAAAGCAAGCAGATTGTGCCTCTTAGAGTCTCACATCTGTCACAAATGGCCAATTTCTAGCATGCCTCTCACCTACTCAAAAACATTTTTTTCCAGAAATTATCTTCCATGTAGCCGATATCATCACTTTTTTTCTCTTGACTAGATCATTCTGCTCAGCATACAAACATGCTGGATTATCTCTCATCTTAGAAAAATGCTTCCCTGATCCTGTCTCCCAGAATCGCTACTACCCCATTTCTGTGCTCTCTTTGACAGCAAAATGTCTCCAAAAAAGTTGCCTGTGCTTGCTGTATTTACCTCCCCTCCAATTTTCTCAAAAAACCAATTCATTTGATTTTATACCTCTACCACGTCAACAAAAATGTATTTCTCAAATTCACCAGTGACCTCCAATATCTCTAAAACCAGTGGACAATTCTCACTCTTCATCTTATCTGACCTCTCTGCAGAGGTGTTTTCTTTTCTTCCTCCCCCTCCTCCTTTTCCTCCTTCTTCTTCTATATATTTCGGCTGAGTCATCTTAAAGTAACATTTTATAGATCAATAGTTACAGAATAGAGGCAATTTCATATGGTTCAACTCTGTGTGTGTGTGTGTTTATTATGTATATATATTATATATACACACATACATATATATATTTGTGAGTATGTATGTAGTTATCTGTGTGTGTAATTGCAAAATAACAATACCAGTTTTATTGTCAAAAATAAGTCTACTAAATAAAATTTAAGATGTCTTTGATACTCTTTTTGGCCTTGGGTTATATCCCACTAGGGATATTCAGGCAAAATACTATGTTACAAAGTTATTTAAAATAATTCCTCTCTCTGTGGTTATGCTACCAACTTGATACATAAGTCATTTGTTTCCATTTCTTTTTTATATATATCAAAAAGATATATATAGATACACATTTTAAGAAAGGAAAAAAATATATACACATTTTAAGAAAGGAAAAAAACTATTAAAATTGTAATAATATATACCGATAACAAAAGATGAATACAACTTGTGCTTAACTTCTGCAGTTACAAGAGGTGCTCAAAGTGGTTACCATGACCATCCAGACACTTCTGATTATAGTGAACTACTGCTTGAGCAATGTTGACCAAAGTGTCCACTTGTATACATTTTTTTTGGCACCCTCGGTATATGTATGTACATACTGGGTTGTTGGAAAACTCATGACATTTTTTTTCTATGTTTTTTGTTGCAAAAATGCATCATGACTTTTCCGACAACCCAACATATATGTATTTAATTTTTTAATGAAATACTTTTTAAAAATTTACATAGTTCCTATATAAGTCAATATGATAGAATTGTTGTACATTCAGGGGTCTAGTTTCCATTTCAGTCTCTTCACCCATTTTATCCTTTCCCCTTTTATAGTCATTTTAATTGTTTTTAAATTACATTTTAGCTTTGAAAATATAAATGAATAGGTAAATAGTCATATTTCATTTATTATACAAAATCTGTGTAGTGAAAATTCTCTTCTGATCCATTCTTCCTTCCTGCTTTCCTTCCTTCCCTGCTCTCTCTTTCTTTCATGCATTAATATCTTTGTCTTATAAATTATTCCATAGAAATAAATAGCAATCAAATTTATTTGTCCCCCTCTCACCCTATCTCTCCAAGCTGCTACAGAGAGCTCTGTTGTATAGATGTTCATGTTTATTCAAACAGTGTACATCTGATGGACTTTTGAGTGACTTTAGTCTTTTTCTCTCACACAGAGTGCTATGGTAAACACCCTTGTACTAGAATGACCAGTCCTCCCCATTTGCCTGGAACCGATGGGATTCCTAAAAATGTGAGACTTTCCATGCTAACACCGGGGAAATCCTGAGCAAATCAGGACAAGTTGGCTACGCTACCAATATATACACATCTTTTCAGAGTGAATTGATATCCTATGATTTTTTTAATTCAAAGAACATGTTAAGTCTTTCTGTGTGTTCACAGACACTTCTTTTGTCCTTCAAGTGTGCTTTAAGATTATTTTTTTCATATTGGTCTTGAACATTTTTCATTAGGTTTAATTTCTAAGTCATTTTTCTTTTTTGACTCTACTGTAAATGTGATCTTTTCTAACATTACATATTTATTTTTTTATTTAAAAATTTTTTTTGTTACCATTACATATTTAATTGATTGTTGTTTTCATACATTGTATAAAAGCCATTGATTTCTGTATATTTGACTTTACTTCCAACTCCAAGTGCTGACCAAGCACCCAGGAGCCTTCCCTTTGTAAGACGACTCCCTTGGAGACCCTTACTGGATCCCCTCTATCTGGCCATCCAATGAGCAAAGAGAAAGAGTGGTGGGCTTTGCTAGTGACACATGTCATGTCTGCTCATATTCTGTTAGCTGCAATTCAGCTAATGCCCTGCCTAACTGCAGAGATACTAGGAAATGCAGCCTTTACTTGTGCCTAGGACAGAGAGGAAAACAGTAATTCATTACCTCAACGCTCCACTGGCACATGAGTACAGTAAGTCAGTCCCCGAGTTATGAATGACTTCTTTTCTGGAAGAATGTTTGTAAGTCGGATTCGTTCGTAAGTCTGACAAAGTGAGTCTTTGCGCTTCCTAGCAGTCCCTCCACATCACCACTGCTTTTCCTCCTGCTTCCGGACATCCTGGGCTCTGATTGAGCACTGTACTACTGTACACTATTGCACTGTACACTAAGCACTGTACACTAAGCACACAGCACCACAACTGTGACAATGTCTGGCAGACACGTGAGCTTCTGCGACGATTTGTCCGCAACTCAAATGTTTAGGGACTTACTGTACCACAAGGGCAGAGTTGTTTGTAGTTTTGGTTCTTTAAAGAATCTCTAACACCTTGACCAGCACCTAGTATACATTAGGTGCTCAAGAAAGATGTGTTGACTAAATGATGGGGATTTACTTAATCTGAAAACATTTATGTACCTCCGCCCACCATGCGAAGAGGTGAGGAGACACTAAAGAAATTCACATGAAATTGAAGATTCAGGCAGAGAGGGTCACTCGTATCTTTGTCATTTAACACTCTATGGGAGATAGTCACCAGTGCAATTCAACAGGAAAATGTAAAGTTTAGGTAAAATTATCCCTATTTTCAGATGAAACATTGTTATATCTGGAAAGTCCAAGAGAAACTATTTTAAAGCTAGTGCAAACAATAAGAGGATTCAGTCAAATTACTTTGGGGAATGGGGAACAAGACATATATGATGTAAATTTTTTAAGTATATAGAAAAATACTGAAAAAAAGAAAAGCAGCAACTTAAACTATGCGATGTTGCCATAGGAAGAGAAAGACTGGAATAAGAATTTTAGAAAGAGACATGATTCCTACAGAACTTTAGTATATGAAAAGAGTGGCATCATGGGGGAAGGGGGGTTGTTACTTTGTGAGGGTGAAAAGGGTAACTATTGCATTGTTCTGTACACCTGAAACTAACAATAAAAAAAAAAGAGTGGCATCATAAACCAGTTGTGAGAAAAAATATTCAAAGACTGGTCCTGGGAAAACTGGACAGCAATTGGTGTGCGGGGGGGGTTGCTTCCATAGTTTGTACCTCACATAAGGGTTAACTGCAAACAGATCAAAATTTAAATGCGAAATAACAAGGGCGTGTAATGATCCTTCACTGAGCCACTATATATGTTAACATTTTCTAACTATAAGACAATATGCAGAGGGCCGGCCAAGTGGCTCAGTTGGTTAAGAGCTCGCTCAAGAGTTTGAGCTCTGAGCAACAGTGGTTTGAGTCCCGGCCTGAACTGAGCAGCCGCTGAGCTGCCAACAGGTGGCAGGATGGCTCAGCTAAAAAAAAAAAAATATATATATATATATATATATATAATATGCAGAAATGACGGATATATTTCACATAATCAAAATCAAACTTTGTGCCTCACAAAACCCCAAATCAATGGATGAATGAAAAATGTGGCAAGTATTTGCATCTTATATCACAAAGTTTGCTAGGGCTGCCATAATAAAATACCACAGACTGAGTGGCTGACATAACAGAGTATTATTTTCTCACAGTTCTGGAGGCTAGAAGTCTGAGATCAAGGTGTCAGCAGGTTTGGTTTCTTCTAAGGCCTCACTTTTTGGCTTGCCTTCTCATAGTGTCCCCACATGTCCATCCTTCCACCTGTGTGTTGTCTGTGTTCTAATCTCTTCTTATGAAGACACCAATCATATTTGATTAGAGCCCATCCATACAATCTCATTTTACCTCTTTAAAGGACTAGTTCTGAATATGGTCACATTCTGAGGTACTGGGAACTAAGATTTCAACACAGGAATTGTGATGGAACACGATTCAGCCCCATAACACAAAGAAAGGGTTAATCTCACCAATATATAAAGAGCTCTCCCAGAAATTCCCAGAGCATCGGCTTTGCCATACACCCTTATGTGGTCTAGGGTAATCATTGCTAAACTATACCCTCAGGCCAAATCCACCTGGGGCCTGGTTTTGTAAATAACATCTTATAAGAAGACAGCCATGCCCATTGTTTTATGTATTGCCTAGAGTGGGGTAGTTAAGGCTGAGGTCGTATGGCCCACAATGCCTAAAATATTTACTATACAGGGCTTTATAGAAAAAGTTTGCCTAGGACACAGTCAGACTGGAGGTTAGGGAATGTAAAGGCCAATAGGGGGATAAAAGTTGGAGGGATCAGTCAGATTGTACTATGGATAGGATTATCATACATCCCAGTGTGCCTGGGACAGTGCCAGCTTACACCTAGTATTCCAGCATGCTTATTAATAGCATATATCCTTTTACTTTCAAAAGTACCCTGGATCCAACATGATCTGGTCATTGTTATGGGCTGAATTTTGACCCTCAAAAAGATAGGAGGTAGGACAATTAAGTTCATGAACTCATCCTAGAAAAAGTACTACATATCTTATTGCTGAATATCACTATGGTCACCTTAGAAGTACTCCCCTTAGGAAGCTATGCACTGACACCAGCACCTACTCCACCCTTCAAAGCAATTTTGGAACTCTTTCTGAAATGGCCATCAGAGCTGTTGTCGTATTACTCTTGATGTCCTGAATGTCATAAAAATGTCTCCTTTTAGTATTTCCTTTATCTTCAGGTAAAGAAAGAAGTCATTGGGGCCAGATCAGGTGAGTAGGGAGGGTGTGCCAATACAGTTATTTGTCTACTGGCTAAAAACTCCCCCACAGACAGTGCCGTGTAAGCTGATACATTGTCGTGATGCAAGAGCCATGAATTGTTAATGAAAAGTTTAAGTCACCTAACTTTTTCACACAGCCTTTTCAGCACTTCCAAATAGTCAACTTGGTCCACTGCTTGTCCAGTTGGTACAAATTCATAATGAATAATTCCTGTGATATCAAAAAAAGTTAGGAACCTCATTGCAACAAGTTCGGGAACTTAATTGTCAGGCCTCGTATGTTGAAGTAAGTCCTTACCCCTGATAACCTGTGAATGTGATGTTGGTTGGAAATAAGGTCTTTCCAGGTGTATTCAAGTTAAGATGAGGTCATGAGGGTGTACCCTAATCTAGTAAGACTATGTTCTTATAAGAAAAGGAAAATTTGGACACAGGCACACACACGGAGAAGAACATCAGGTGAAGACACACAGACACAGAAGGAAGATGGCCATGTGATGACAGAAGCAGAGATTGGAGTGATGCATCTAGAAGCCAAGGAATGCCGATGAGTGTTGGCAACTACCAGGAATTAGAAGATTCAAGGGAGGGTTCTCCCCTATAGGCTTCAGAAGGAGCATAGCCCTGCTAACAACTTGATTTTGGACTTCTGGTCTCCAGAACTATGAGACTAAATTTCTGTTATTTTAAGCCACCAGTTTGTGTTACTTTGTCACAGCAGTCCTAGGAAATTAATACAGTCACTCCAATTAATGAGGAACTTGAATCTGAGGAAAATAAGTTAGCATTCAGGGATCATTTTCAGTTAGGATAGTCTGGATTAAAATGTGGAGAAGGTAGAGGTGAGGATACTGGTTAAGAGACTATAGAAATAGGAGACATCAGAATTAACTAGGGGCTTGTTCAAACAGACTCAAGCCAATTGAGTGGGTTTTTTTAATTGTTAGGTATTTTGCCAGTAATGAGTAAGTAGCCCTCATATACCACCAGATTATTAAAAGAAACGATTTTTATGCTATTATCTTTTAAATGTTATTATGTGTGTTTTGGGTGACATTTTTATTAACCTATGGACCATATGTGAAATCCACAGTCTGTTAAAAATAGAAGGCTTATGCAAAGGAGGAAGGCTAATGTCAGTCCTCCTCATATCAGCTTTCCTCCCCTGCATCCTCACTTCCAGGTGGTCTCAAACCAAATTCTGCCCAACATGCAAGCACTGAGTAGCAAACAAGCATGGCGGTTCTTGTGAATTCGTGAAGTTCTACCAGGTTCAGCTAACTTTGGGCACGACACCACAGAATCGCTGTTACATAACAGCAGTACACGTAGCTAAATGGAACCATAGTAGGCAACAGTGGCCATGCAGGGGGTTTCACCTGCTCATCTAGGCCAGAGGTTCATTCTTTCTAACCAGTGTCTATACTCGTGTATTGAAATACCATTCATTGCTCCAATGAAAAATAACTTCCAAGAACTAATATGTAAATTAATAAATCTTCCTGGGCGGCCAGGTGACTCAGTTGGTTAGAGCATGTGCTCTGAGCAATAAGGTTGCCGGTTCGATTCCCACATGGGCTACTGAGGTGCGCTGTCCACAACTAGATTGAAGACAACGACTTGAGCTGAGATGCCGCTGAGATGCTGGTAGGCGGCCGGATGGCTCAGTTGGTTAGCACATGTGCTCTTACCAACAAGATTGCCGGTTCGACTTCCACATGAGATTGTGAGCTGTGCCCCTCCTGCAACCAGATTGAAAGGGGCAACTGGACTTGGAGCTGATGGGTCCTGGAAAAAAACACTGTTCCCCAATAAAGTAAAAAAATTTTTTTCTTTTTACTAAAGTAAAATGAACCTTCTTGCCTTGCTCTGAATTGAGACGACAGAAGCAGAAGCCAAAACAGGAAAGCATACTCTAATTACTGTCCCAATGCTAATTAGCCACACCTGCAGCATGAATGCTTAATTAGGGCATTTCAAAGTTGACCAATAGTATAGAATTAAATATCACTTTCTATACCAAGGTATTTAAAAGTAAACTAGAGACAATATAGCAGGCCTCAACCCAGGGTGTAAGAGGGTGGTTTTTTCTACCTCGCCAGAATTCTCTGAAAGCAGAGCAGAGGAATGGGCTTAAACTGAGATTTCATTGATCTAGGTATAACTCAAAGAAGTGCCTGATAGGCTCTGATATTTGTCACCATTACGGTAACCATCTGTCTGAGTGTGTGTGTGACATCCTACCTGAAAGTGGGGGCTCTGTGTCCTGTGGAGCAACCTTTAATTTTAATAGTAGCTTGTTGATAATGTACATGCAGCAATCATTTTAGATATTTAAAAATTATTGTTACTGATTTCTCTCCTATTTATGTATACATAGTCTTCTTTGCTTGCTACAAAAGTTAGATATATTTGTGTTGGTATTCTTCAGGATCATACTTATCAAAATAACTATTTTGAACTTTCTCCTGCCTTCTACTACTGAAAATAGGAATCTTTGAAAAATATATAAAAATTCTATTTCATACCAGACATAACTTGAGATGTGATCATTTTATTAATTTATCTCTCCTACTACAACACGCTGTGAAATTTCCACACTCCATTTAACTTCCATAGGCATCTGTTCTCATGTAAATAACAACTCCCAGGATACCTAACTTTCTTTGATGATTTACCCCAATTTGAAACTAATTATTATACATTCTTAATTGTGAGACTTAGTTACACGAAGAAAAAGATGGTTTGCCTGATTTTAATTCAGGATTTTTATCACCTGTAATTCAACACAGAGCAATGTCCTATATCGCTTGTGATAAAACAGGGTGATTATTACTGGCTATCACCTTATTTGTGGTCGGTTGACCAACGGATATCTTGACTGAATTTGAGAAACATCTTTAAATTTTGAGTGTTTGATTTTAATTTGGGGATTTTAGGGAGCACCAAGTTACAGCAACAATTCTTATGGGAATAATTTTAAGTTCCAGAAGGCAGAGTTATAGTTATAGGAGAGAGGAAATTAGACTTTTAGCATGGTGGCCTCAGGGGGAATGGCAGAGATGTTGAAGTGGCAATGGAGTATAATAGGGGGAAAAAACCCAGAATTTAGAGTGAGAATTAGAAGACCACTGCTGCTATTTATTAACTGCTTAACCTTAGGCAATTCACTTAGGTTCTTTGAGACTAAGCTTCCTGTTATTTAAGGATGGGTAATTGTACTTTACCAAGCTCTCAGGACTGTTGTGCGGTCCAATGGCATAATATATGCAACATACATCTCATTCTTCTTTACAGTTCCCTCCATATTTCCAGCTCAAACTTCAACTCTTCTAGTGATCACTGTTATTCTCCCTTCTTACAATGCAGGAGAAAAAACAGCTTGAGAGAGAGACAGAGAGAGAGAGAAAGAAAGAGAGAGACTAATAATAGCTTATGAGCATCTTCCCTCTAGGGTATTTGCATTTTTAATTATTTTGCCTAAATGGTGCAAGTCCATAGTGGTAGATTCCTCAAATTCTACCAGGAAAGGGGACTTTGCTTCTGGGAAAAGTGTGCACTTCAAATCATACCACAAACGGAAGTCATGAACTCAAAAGCATTGCTCTCACTCCTGGCATAACAGAAACCAGCCAGTTTAATTTTAATTTCTTTATTTATTTTTATCTTAAAGCTATATTCAAAAGTCAGGATTTTTTTAAAAAATCCATGATGCATGATAAGACAGGGGGTTGTAATGGTGGCACTGTATCTTCTATTTTGAGATTTAACAAGTGCAATTTAGCTTGGGACGTTTTGAAAGCTTTTTTCTTTTCTTTTCCTCCTTTCCGCCAGGCCTTAATGATTCTACTTCCTGTACATTTACTATGCATACCAGTTTCAATGGTTCTATTTACTTCAGCCCAGTGCTGGCCCTGTGACTTGGGAGAGGTTTTGCATCTGTATGGGATCCACTCCTGGCTCCAACTTAGATCTACATAACATATGCAAAGGTTGTGAAAACCATTTTAGCTGCTTCCCCCATCCCAGTGGACAAAGCCGAACATAATAGAAGAGTCCATTAGAGGCTGAAGCAATTTACATCCTGGTTAGAAAATACAAAACTTCAGATGAAACAAAGACTCTGGGCAGTCGTCTCCAGCAGACTCTCCTCTTACTTTAATAAATCTTCCTTCTGTATTTCCACCTGACTCGTGAATACTTTCACAACTCACGAGCCAGCATCTACAACAATGTAGTATTCCAGGAATTAGCAAACATTCTCTGTTGAGGGCCATATATGTAGTAAGTACTTGAGGCTTTGTGGGCTATGGGATCTCTGTCACAACTGCTCAACTAAGCATTGTAGCTCCAAAGCAGCCATAGACAATATGTAAATGCTGGACATGGCTATGTTCATTAAAAGTTTATTTACAGAAACAGGCTGTGACCCAGATTTGGCCCACAGGTCAGTGTTCTGACACCTATAGTATTCCATCCACTCGTACATCCTTCCTTTTTTCACCAGTCACACAAAAGGTAGAAGGTTTCACAGAAGAAGAGATATTGAACACCATAATTTTTTAAAAGATTTTATTGGGAAATTGGGGGAGGGGAACAGCGTTGTGGAACCAGGGAAGGGGAACAGACAAGTTGCTGTCCTTTTGTTCTTCAGTCTAGTTGTGGAGGACTTCGCTTCACTGGCCCATGTTGGTATTATCGTTGCGCTCTTCCTGGGTGAGGCAGTCACTCGCCAGCCTTTGGACGGCCGCTCATGGAAGCTCATGAAAGCTCACGCCAGCTGCTCGCCAGCCCCTTTGCAGCCTACGCAGTCGCCGGCAACTCACAGCAGCCCAGCTCCAGGTCGAACTGTTGTTCACCATCTTAGCTGTAGAGGGCGCAGTGTCACTGTCCCTCATGTGGGATCTGAACCGCAGGACCCTGCCATTCAGAGCTGGCGTCCCAAGCCAACTCCTGACCAACGCACCACTTGGCCGGCCCCTGAATACTGTATTTTGCCATGTATAATGCATACTTTTTTTGCCCAAATTTGTGAGGGAAAAATAAGGATGTACATTATACATGGGTAGTACTAATTCCATATCTATATAAATGTTTTTAATTCTTTTATTTATGCTTATGAGTTTAAAGTGTAACTCTAAAAATCAATAATGATATCCATATGCAAAATAATACCCTGGAATATGATAATTGGTTTTGTTGAACTTACGATGAACTTGCAACGATGATGAGTCCTTGGCCTTCTATGATACGTAAATATAAATTTGTTACTGATACATAAAATTTATTGTACTTTGTATCTGTTCTTGTGCTTTGTAATTATTTGTTACATAAAACATTTTTTGTACCATAATATGTTTAAAAAAATAGATGCTAAAATTTCTTTATAATACAAAAAACAAGTACCTAACTGTAAACAAATAAAAATTTGAATTAAAAAATTAAAAAGAAAGACTTTTTTCCCCTGAAAGTTTGGGCCAAAAATGTGGCTGCGCATTATACATGGCAAAATATGGTAGTGTACAAAGTTTTCTTGGCCTTGTCTTTCTTGTGCTCATCTCCTGAGGCAAGCGTCATGCCCATGAGCTCTCCTACAACCAACTGAAATAATGATCAGGGACAAATGTGAATACATCTTTTCCTTTCACTCTGTTTAGTGGAAAGCTCAGAATCTTAGATGCATAGCTGGGGAGCACTCCCAGACCCTGCTTGGAAATTTGGTAGCTCCATTCTTTCTCTGGCTAAAATGAAGGTATTGACAAATGTGTGCTTCTTATGCATTTGAATCCTTGGAGTTCAGTGCACCAGCATTTACTAAGAACCGATTGCCTGCAGAACTGTACGAGAATACAAAAGAAGAGACACATTCCCTCAAGGATCCAAAAGCCTTCTTGGGGAAGCAGAACACATACACATAAGAAAAATACTAAACAACACTTACAAAGCAAAATGTCAGAGAAATACATCTTTATAAAGTAGAAACTGACAGCATCAGTGCTTAGAGGAGACACTATAAAGGAATGATCAGAGTTAGGAACGAGATTCTAGAAGACGCAAGGCAGAATGACAATCCTCCCCCTTCATCTTCTCCCAAAAGAGAAGAGAAAAATCTTTCAGGAAAAAGAATGTCAATTTCCTTTGCTAACACTGCTTCCCTTAAATCCAAGGGTGGTAAGAGCTCTGAACTGCTGAAAAAGAAGCGAAATATTGGGATTGGGATCAATAATAATGTTTTACATACAAACAGGTTTATTTCAAATTTCATATATAGTCAGTTGGATAAAAAAATTGGTTGGTTGATCAACAGACAAAACGTATTTAAGCCCCAAATTCCACACATCCCATTTGTTGAAACTCAGTGTGCATTTCAAAATCTATGTGAGATTACGAAATTCTAGAAATTGTACTTGAAATACAACTTGAAAGTTTTCCTTTACATTAAGAGTTTTTAATGTTATATTGAGTTAAGTGGGCATAAATACAAAGTGTTCATATAGAAACATTGAACAATGCATATATTCTATGAAGTTTAGATATTAAACCTTCATATTCTATTGGCTTGCCTTTTACAATTAAGAATAATTATTTTCTCAACTACCAAATTTGACTATGCCAACATTTTTTCTTTTTCTTTTTCTTTTTTTTTTGGGGGGGCCAGGAACATGCCTGACATAGAGTGCAATTTAATATCCATGATATGTGGATGGGTTAAACTATTTGAGAAGCCTTCCCCACCAAAGCTATCAACAGGATAAAACGATCTAATGAACTTAGTTTTTTAGAACACTTCTAAAGCTTGATTCTGAAATTGTCCTCTGTCCAACCAATAATTTATAGCATTTTCTACACCTGATGCTGACCACAAATTTATTGGAACCCTCCCTCAAGATTGTTGTGTCTGCCTCCTGTGAAGTTTATATGTAAGATGTGGTAGGAACTCCCAAAAGGACTGAGGCCTGAGACTATTAAGTTTACAGGACAGGTTGTCTGAGCTATTTTTGTGCCTGCTGACTAATAAATATTTGTTTACAAATGTTTGATGTCTTTTGAATTCATCAATTAATCTTTAAATGCTCTTTTTTAAAAAACAATGTATCAATTATCATAAATTTTATCATTTTTAATTATACAGTTCTACTGCATGAATTACTTTCACAGTGTTGTGTAACCATCACCACTATTTCCAGAACCTTTTCATTGTGCCAAACGAAACTTTGTACCCACTAAATAGTAACTCCTCCTCTCCCTTTCCCCATTCCCTGGTAACTTCTATTCTATTTTCTGTCTCTATGAATTTTTCTATTCTAAGTACTTCATATAAGTGGAATCATACAATATTTGTCGTACTGTGTCTGGCTTAATTCACTTAGCATATACTTTTCAAGGTTTATACATATTGCAGCATGCATCAGAATTTCATTCCTTTTTATAGCTAAATAATATCCCCTTGTATTTATATACCACATTTTGTTTATCCATTCATCTGTTGATGGATACTTGGGTTGTTTCCACCTTTTGGCTATTGTGGATATGCTGCAATTAACACTGGTGTACAAGTATCAAGCTTGATTTTATCATAAAGTTTCTGATAGTAAGATGGTGAGAAAATAGCCTGTTGTCTGCACCACTTCCCTTTAACTAATGGCAGCCACAAATATCTACCTTGCATAACTTAAAGTGAGTATGCCCAAATGAACTTTGGTCAGATCATAAGACTCAGGTTCCTCATCTGTAAAATGGTGATACTGATAGTACCCACCTCATAGGTTGGTAGGAGGATTAAATGAGTTAATTCCCAAAAAGTGCTTAGGAATGTATCAGTCACAGGATAAGCATTAACCAAATATAGCTCTTACTGTTATTAGCATCATTATCCTTTATATTTTAGGGCACATTATTTTGATACTACTGTAGTGCAACTTACTACTTCCATTTAACATTCTAGCCAGGTCTGCCCTAAGCTCTAACATGTTCTTGTTCCATACTCACCTCCCTCCTCAATCAAAATTCTCCCATGTGGCTGATCTCATCAAGATAAGGAGGAATGAGACTTTATTGACCAATTCAACATTGATATGTAAATTACTGATAGACACTAACCATAAACATGCTTATGATTCATACCTTCTGGAATCTCAGTCTCTCCAAGACTTGTGAAAACACAGAAAGATGCGACAACTCCAATAGGAACTATTTCCCTTTACCATACTTTCAGTAATGACAATACAGCTTAAAATTCATGACATCCCCTCAAGAAGGAGAATTTAAAGACAGTTATAGAATATCAAGTGGTGAGGGGAATCATAAACATCTAAACCAATGCAGATCAGAAATGTAAGCAAAGATTGTATTTTAGAATACATTTAATATTTAATACCAGTTCACAAAGAATATAGGAATAAAAATATAAAGTTAACACAATTATTTTCCTTATAAGAGATGAGATATATTTTATCTTTCTGTTTACGCTTAATAATCGATGTAAAAATTTTAACCATAATTTATCAATGTTATTATATTTAAAAAGTAGCTGGGCTTTGCTGTAAGAAAGACTAATAACCGTAAATAAATTTAAAAATTGCCAAGCCCACAAGAATAATTAAAAAAAAGTCCCTTACAATACATAAATTAGATAACAATTTAAAAATCCAGAAAATTATTTCACCAGTGGCTTCCTTAAATAATATGCTTGCTTGGTGCATTTTAAGATTTGTTTTTACTAAAATCTGATTAATATTTATTGCACCAAATGAGATTTGGTTATCTATGTACTTTTAAATAGAATTTATTATTTTTTTAAAGATTTTTTTGGGGAATTAGGGGAGGGAACAGACAAGT
This sequence comes from Hipposideros armiger, assembly GCF_001890085.2. NCBI lineage: Eukaryota > Metazoa > Chordata > Mammalia > Chiroptera > Hipposideridae > Hipposideros > Hipposideros armiger. The sequence continues at coordinate 1,554,409 of NW_017731600.1, read as the reverse complement.
TGCTGTCCTTTGGTTCTTCAGCCTAGTTGTGGAGGACGTCACTTCACTGGCCCATGTTGGGATTATCATTGTGCTCTTCCCAGGTGAGGCAGTTGCTAGACGCCAATCGGATGGCCGCTCATGGCAGTTCACAGCAGCAGGGGCTGCAGCCTACGCCATCTCTGGTGACTCATGGCAGCCCAGCAACAGGTCGAGCTGTTGTTCACCATCTTAGCTGTAGAGCACAGTGTCACTGGCCCTCATGTGGGATCCGAACCAGGGCCCTGCTGCTCAGAGCTCGGGCTCCCAAGCCAACTCTTAACCAACGTGCCACTCAGCTGGCCCCTTAAATGGAATTTAAAGTTGGTTCAAGAAATCCTTTTTTACTAGTCAATGGATGCTATACAACAATAGATATGAAACTTGGTGAATCTCATTCTCTTTCTCAAGCATTTCAAATACTATTATCACTTTGTCTGTTAACAAGTTAGTGGTAGATTTTTTCAAAGTGTTAGGGATGCGGCTAAAGTACTAGCTGTGAATCATGAGACCTGGATTCTAAGACTTACTAAACTGTGAACTAGCTGTTCAACCTTTTGGGGAGCTTGGTTTTTGAAAGAATGAATAATTAGGATGACCACTAATGGCCCTTATTATTAATGAAACCTATGTGAAATAATCAAGCTGAGTCCTGCATGGTGAAGACAATAATCTGGAAATAGAGATGAGGATTTATAAGATACCATCTGACCACAAGAAACACTGATTTGGTACGTGGCAGATACTGATGCTGATCTGCTCATAGCCCCTCAGGCCTTCCCATTGCAGTGTACCCTGGCCTGACTTCCAACTGCCAGCAGGTGCATCCAATTGCCTGAGTGCATGCTTTGGCGACAAGAATCCACTGTGTCCTCCATAACAGTAGGCTAGGAGCAATAGAGAACTAGCATACTGTATTTTGCTATGTATAATGCACAGCCATGTTTTTGACCCAAAATTTCAGGGGAAAAAATTCTTGTTTTAATTTTTTAATTCAAATTTTTATTTGTTTACATTTAGGTTCTTGTTTTTTGCATTATAAAGGAATTTTAGCATTTATTTTAACATAGTATGGTACAAGAAATGTTATGCAACAAATAATTACAAAACACAAGAACAGATACAAGGTGCAAGAAATTTTATGTACCAGTAACAAATTTACGATATTTACGCATCATAGAAGGCCAAGGACTCTTGTTGTTGCAAGTTCATTGTAAGTTCAACAAAACCGATTATCATATTCCAAGGTATTATTTATACATGGATATCGTTATTGATCTCTAGTTACACTCTGAACTCATAAACATAATTAAAAGAATTAAAAACATTTATATAGATACAGAATTCGTACTACCCATGTATAATGCACATCCTTATTTTTCCCTCACAAATTTGGGCAAAAAGGTGCACGTTATACACAGCAAAATGCGGTACATCCTGCAATTCTCAACCCATAACTAATAAGAGTTAGTGTATAAATATCCCAGTTTTCCTACTCCTTGGATGGATTAATCACCCCTTGGCTCAGGAACACCTAGGCCCACTGCACACTGGTTTACAGTATTTTCCAGCATGGTTAATCCCGTTCCTCACAGTGGTACTTAACTTGACAACATATCTTTTAGCAGCTGCCTTCCCTCCCAGCCTCATCTTTCCTTTCAGGTGTTTCCTGAGGACACCTAACAGGTACCCTACCTATTTGCAGTCAAACCTTTATTTCAGGTTCTGCTTTTGGGGAAGCCAAAACTATAATAAGTGGAACTGTGTATATGACCCTTGCCTCACCCTTTCTCTGCCCCAAAAACTTGTCTGGAAACTCTCTTCCCAGGCTCCATCCTGTGATTGGGGCTCTCTGGCTCACTCTGTCTTTTTTTTTTAACTTTATTGGCAAACAGCCATGGTCATTGGTGACACATTGCTTTCATGCTACAATGGCATAGTTGACTCTTTTAAGGAGGGCGCAGCTCACAGTGGCCCATGCGGAGATCAAACCGGCAACCTTGGTGTTAGCATCACGCCCTAACCAACTGAGCTAACTGGTCACCCCCCTGGCCCACTCTGTCTTGAGATTTCTTGCTAGGCTTAGCAAAGATAGCTTTGCTATTATTACCATCTTACAGGTTATTTGTTTACATAAATACCTGTCTTTGTCCCTAATTTTACCAAAGCTGTGTGTACCTCCAATTCTGAAATTGTATTCTTACCGTGCAAAGGGTCCGGCTGCTCCCCACACAAAAGCCAAAACTCAAGAGGTGAGGTTGGTGAAAAGAAAAGCAGGTTTTTTTCCAAAATGCCAGCATTAAGGATAGCTAGTGGACTTCCTGTTACAGAAACTGCCTTCCCTTCCTTAATACTGTCCAAAGGTTTTATAGACACGCAAGGAGAGGCAGAAGAAAGAAGAAAGAAGTTGGCCAGGCAGCTCCAGGAAAAAGTGCTTCCCAGGGGCTGGTCTGCCTCAGGGTCAGAAGTGGATCTCACACAGATTCAAAAACCTCTCCCAAGTCACCTGGCCGGGCTTGGGCCCGAAGTAAACAGAACCATGGGAACTGGTATGTATAGAAAATAAACAGTCATCAAGGTTTGTGGGGAGGGGAGAAAAGCAAAGAAATTTTAAAAAACTTTCAAAAAGTCCCAAACCACGCCAATGTCAAATCAAATTACATCAGAGGTATAAATCTCAAAAATAGGAGGTATAGGGTCACCGTTACAGTATCATCTTTGTCTCTTTACCTCTAGTGCCTAACACTGTACCCAGTGCATAAGAAATTTAATTATATGACCTATCCTGCTTGGAAGACTTTCCTTCCTCCATTCTTCTAAGTCAGCGGTTCTCAACCTTCCTAATGCCGCGACCCTTTAATACAGTTCCTCATGTTGTGGTGACTCCCAACCATAAAATTATTTTCGTTGCTACTCTATAACTGTAATTTTGCTACTGTTATGAATCGTCATGTAAATATCTTTTTGTTTTCCGATGGTCTTAGGCGACCCCTGTGAAAGGGTCGTTCAACCCCCAAAGGGGTCGCGACCCACAGGTTGAGAACCGCTGTTCTAAGTGATCTCCTATATTTATGATTTAAGACTCAGCCTGCTGTCTCTTTAGCGAAATCATCCCCAACTGCCACACACTGAAAGACATGCTCCTTGCCATCTTCTGTGAAGACACTTAGAATACCAGCTCTTAAGTACCACATCATATTGTCAGGTATTCTCTACTTTTTTATTTCCATTACTTTCTATATTATATTAGCTTCTCTACTTTCCCATAAGCTTCTTAAAGACAGGGACTTTGTTGTATTCCTTCTTGTTTATCCCAGCCCCTAGCACAATGCCTTGCACATAAGAGACACTGTGGAATGCAATAAAGAGAGCAAAAAGTCATTTATCGGTTTTATTGGGAGTTCATTCCTCCTGTGACTCCAACATTAAATAAATATGTACAATCACTACCAGGGACAAAAGAAATAGCAACCATAAAACAAAATATGTATAGTGGCTATAATCTATATATTTAGGACAAAAAGCCCTTTGCTTTGACCTGATCTTTGAAAAGCCACAGACCAACGGCTCTTTGCAATTCACCTGCTAACTGTAGTTGAGCTATGAGGTGCTATGATTCCTACAAACTCAAATGCTATATTTATTTCCATGTTATTTCAGAAAAAAAATACATAGTTGTGAAAAACCAAAAAGGTTTAGTGACCACGAGTATAGGCCCTTTAAGTGAGACCCATGGTCATATCATAATGTCCTTCCATGTATCTGGCCCTCTATACACAGAATTTTTACTACTGTCTCCACAAAATAGTCTAAAATAATATGAAGCAAGTCAGAAATTTGTCTTGAAATAACTGACGACTCATCTCTTCAAGCTTCGCAAGGACATATTTATACTTGGCACATACTATAAATAACAGCTGGTAATTTTGCCACAACCATTTTTCACTCATTTCTACTTTTCCCACGTTTATTCTTCTTCTCATATTCAGTCTCAGTGAAACTCAAGTGCCAGTTTAGAGTTTGCTCTGTGTTGTGCGTATTGACTTGTTTTGTGTTTTAAATCCTCTTTCTAACACATTATCAAAGGAGTTATATATGGCTACTTTTATAAAATTAATACTTTATAAGATTCTAAAAAACAAAATAAAAAAACAAAACAGAAACAGACTCATAGATACAGAGAACAAACTGATGGTTGTTAGAGGGGACGGGGGTTGGGGACCTGGGTGCAGAAGGGGAAGGGATTAAGGAGTACACATTGGCAGTTACAAAAGAGTCACAGGGATGTAAAGTACAGCACAAAGAATATACTCAATAATGTTGCAACAACTATGTATAGTGCCAGCTGGGTACTAGACTAATTGGGGAGGAATGACTGCATAAATGATTAATATATAAATGTCTAACCACTATGCTGTATACCTGACACCAGTATAAAGTAATACTGACTGTCAACTTTAACTGAAAAAAACATTTTTTTCAAAGAAGAATAACCAATATTTGCAGTAAACCACAGGGAGGGATTTGGGACCTGTAGACCTCAAGAAAAGGTAGAAGGCCTAGTTTTAGCAAAATAATTTCTAAAATATCCAGGAAGTCTAGACAGATGAACAAATGGAAAAATATTCACCGTGCTTTGGAAACTTGCGATCTTGTGAACTGGACAGAAAAATGTAAAATGAAATAGAAAAGCCTAGAGTCTGGGAGGAATGTATCAAAGAGGTATGAGCTAAAGAGTAGAGGAATAAAGGAAAGGTCAACATAAATTCTGATAGGGAGCTTCTAGGAAATTCCATGTAAAAAGTGACATTTAATAGGGTGCAAAGGCATCCCTGGGGACAGGAGCTGCGACAAGAGCATTGTAGGAATGATGAGCGGTGGCTTAACACATGTGTTCTCTCTTGCTTCCTCCGTGCCCTGCCCATTCCTAGCTAGGTAGCCCAGGACACCATCTCTCTAACGATTGCACTACATTTTGTGCATTATTTCATTATGGCTATTATCACATATATTGTTTTCCTTATGAGCCTATCTTATATCTATGTGAAGGCAGGAACCAGTTCTTTTTATTTTGTATACCCCAAACCTATCCTAAGACAAACACTCAATACACATTACAACAAGAGCTGGAGTATTAGGTTAATGTGAAGAAAGGTGTTGAGAAATAGAAAGAAAATTTGATGACATAAATCCAGAATTCTTGGAATACTAGTCTAAGATTGACCTTATGCTAATGACAATAGGAAGATATGCTAATAATAGCTTCTGCTGATGCACTAGAACCTTTACATAACTTATATCATTCAACCCTCACAACCTTACCCAGTTAGGTGGGCATTACTATCTCCATTTTGAAGATGATAAAACCAAGGTTAGGGAGGTTAAATCTGGTAACATCTAAGATCACTGAGAACCTAGTATGTGACAGGCACTATTCTAGATGCTGCAGATAAATTGGCCACCAGAACAACCCAGGTGCTCACACTCCCCAGGCTTTGAGTAAGACTGACTTTAAATCAAACCACCCCAAAATAAAGAAGAACATTCACACACGATGATAAATGCCCTAAAGGAGAGTAACACAAGCTGATGTACTTGTTCGTGACTGGAGTTTATGCAGAAGAATCTGCCTTACTCAACAGATTGTGATTTCCCAACATCACACTCTGATCTTCTGTTATTCAGGGAATGGAAATAATCAAATATGAGTTTTGGAAAGATAGCTAGTATAATGCAGAGGATTATTAGGCAAAAGTATTGGTTAGGAGAGAATAAATGATCATCCAAATGAGGCTTTGGAAGGTAGATAAAGAGAAGCAATAGTTGTAAGAGAAATCACTGATACATTCTATAAATATTGAAATTAGAAAGTTTCTGCACGGCAAAATAAAACCATCAACAAAACAAAAAGATAACCAATTGAATAGAAGATATTTGCAAACAAAACCTCTGATAAGGGGCTAATATCTAAAATATGTAAGAATTCATATAACTCAACAACAACAAAAAGATCCAATTAAAAAATGGGCAGAGGACCTGAACAGACACTTCTCCCAAGAAGACATACAAAAGGCCAACAGATATATGAAAAGATGCTGAATTTCACTAGCTATTAGGAAATGCAAATCAAAACCACAATGAGATATCACCTCACACCAGTTAGAATGGCTATCATCAATAAGACAAATAATAAGTGTTGAAGAGGCTGTGGAGAAAAAGGAGTCTTCATACAGTGCTGGTGGGAATGTAAATTGGTACAGCCGCTATGGAAAACAGTACTCAAAAAATTAAGAATACAATTACCATATGATGCAGCATTCCCTCTTCTGGGTATCTACCCCCAAATTTGAAAACATTTATTTGTAAAGATATATGTGCCCCTATGTTAAATGCAGCATTATTCACAGTGGTCAAACATGGAAACAACCAAAGTGTCCTTCAATAGATGACTGGATAAAGATGTGGTACATAAAGCCATATACAGTGAATATTACTCATCCATAAGAAAAGATGAAATACTGCCATTTAAAACAACATGGATGGATCTTGAGAATATTATGCTAAGTGAAATAAGTCAGACAGAAAAAGTCAAGAACCATATGGTTTCACTCATATGTGGGATATAAAACAGAAAGCAACAAACAAACAAATAAGACAGACAAGCAAACAAAAACTCATAGACAAAGACAACAGTATGGTTACCAGAGGGAAAAGAGGATGGGGTGGGGTACAAGATGGTAAAGTGGGTCAAATATATGGTGACAGAAGAAGACTTGACTTGGGGTGGTGAACACATACTGTAATATATAGCTGATGTATTATAGAATTGTACACTTGAAACCTATATAATCTTATTAACCAATGTCACCCCAGTACATTTAATAAAATTTAAAAATATATATAAATAGGGGACCGTCCAAATGGCTTAGTTAATTAAGAGCGTAAGCTCTGCGCAACAGGGTCGCTGGTTCAATTCCCACATGGGCCAGTGAGCTGTGCCCAAGTTGAGCTGCTGCTGAGCTCCCAACAGTTGGCAGGATGGCTCAGCTGGTGAGAGCATGTGTTCCTAACAAGGTTGCCAGTTCGACTCCTGCATGGGATGGTGGGCTACTTCCACCCGCAACTAAGATTGAACACAGCACCTTGAGCTGAGCAGTCGCGAGCTGCCTACGGGTGGCCAGATGGCAACTGGACTTGGAGCTGAGCTGGAGCTGAGCTAGCTGCGCCCTCCACAACTAAGATCAAAGGACGACTTGACTGTTCCCCTTTCCCAATTCCCCAATAAAATATATATATATATATATATATATATATGTATATATATATATAAATTGATTTGACATAAAGAATATGAAGGAGGATGGAGACAACGATATGTATTAATGACAAAAGCAATAATGACGTGTCTTGAACATTTACTCAATGCATGTCCAAGGTTACACAATTCTCTTTGATGGAAAGTTAATTTTTAAATCACTGTAGGAATGTTTTGCAAAGTGTGGGACTGTCACCACAAGGTATCCTAGATGATAATGGGTAGTATTTAAGATAATTTAAACTGCAGTGGAAAAGGCATTAAAGAATATAACTATCACACAGGAAAAATACTATTTCCATTTTAAATCTCTTTCAAGCCCTCTAATTATGTCAAGAAGAAATTGTCAATTTGAGCTATTTGAGCTATTTTGACTTAACACCTCTCTAACATTTGCTAATCTCCTTTTTTAAACAAAGAGTGAGCAGGCCTTATGTTCAGAGACTTCAGCAGCCAGCAGTAAGAAGTTGAAATTTCAAAGTTTATTTTCATTGTATTTCTTTTTACAGTTACCCCCTATTTATGGTCAATGATAGTTTACCATTTATAGTAGTGATATATCCTTAACTTTTAAAAATTTTATTTTATTGGGGAACAGTGTGTTTTTTCCAGGGCCCATCAGCTCTAAGTCAAGTTGTTGTTTCAATCTAGTTGTGGAGGGTGCAGCTCAGCTCCAAGTCCAGTCCCCATTTTCAATCTAGTTGCAGAGGGTGTAGCCCACTATCCTATGTGGGAATCAAACCGGCAACCTTGTTGTTCAGAGCACGTGCCCTAACCAACTGAGCCACCCGGACGCCCCAATCCTTAACTTTTGTAATACACTTATTTAAATAAAAGTGAGTGGATTTAAGTAAAATAACAATGCAGTTCATTTGAGTAGGTAACAAAAATATTGAAGGTGCTATAAGACTGAAGTTTGACAGCACTACAGTAAATTATATAAGCCACCTGGAATTGGGTGAAAGCTCGGAGGTTTTGAGCCGTCCTTAATGAAAAGACTGTGAGGTCACTTAGGAATTCCCAGAAGGCTGGATCTCTGAATGAGTTAGTAAGTCATAGACCCTGATAGATACTGCTTTATGCATATTAAATTTTATTTTATTTCTTTATTTTTAAATTTAATTGGGGAACAGCCATGGTCACTGGTTACAACATTGCTTTCATGCTACAATGGCAAAGTTAACTCTTTTAAGGAGGGCACAGCTCACAGTGGCCCATGCAGGGATCGAACTGGCAACCTTGGTGTTATCAGCACCATGCTCTCATCAACTGAGCTAACTGGTCACCCCAATGCGTACTGAATTTTAGATGACAGTAAAATATCCTCAATAAGTCTGGCACTGAGTGGTATAGTCAAGACTGAAGCTCAAACCTAGTTTTGGACTAAGCTTATAGATTCAGAGGTCATATTAGTTTTCTATTGCTGCATAAGCATGACAAATTACCGCAAACTTAGTGGCTTGAAACAACACCAATCTGTTACCTCACAGTTCTGAACATCAGAAGTTCAGGCTGACTTTTCTGCTTGGGATCTCAGAAAGCCAAAATCAAGGCTGGGCTGTTTTCTGGAGTGTCTGGGGAAGAATTTGCTTCCTGAATCATTCCTGGGGTTGGCAGAATGCATACAATTCCTGGAGGTAGAGGATGGAAGTCCCCATTTTCTTGCTGACAGTTGGCCAGGGATTTCTCTCAGCTACCAGAGGCCACTCTCAGGTCCTTGCCCGGTACCCACCTCCATCTCAAAGCCAATGAGAGAACCTCTGTGAATCCCTCTCACATTTTGAATCTCTCTGATTTCTTTACTGCTATCAGCCAGAGAAAAGTTTGCTTCTAAAGGGCTAACATATCAGATTAGGCCCACCCAGATAACCTATCCTAAGGCCAACTTATTAATAATTTTAATCAAATATACAAAATTCCTTTTGCCATGTAACCTAACATAATCACGGGAGTAACATGAAGACAGAGTGCAGAGATAAGGGGAGCCATCTTAAAATTCTGCTTACCACCGAAGTCTTCTGTTATAAAAATGCACCTGCACTAAAAGAAAAAAAATGCATCCATGTATCCATTTATCAATTCTGCAAACATTTACTGAGTATCTTCATACTACCAAGCAGTTTAGTAGTCATTCGTGTATTTAGCCATGGAATAATGTTTCTCATACCTTTGATGTGGAATATAACATTCAAACAAGCACTCTTCTCCAAGGGCATATGAGTGGGGCACTGACAGTGTCTGCTGTAATCCACCCTTTGCACCATTCAGATTCACTTGTGCCCACATTAATTCATTCTGTCCTGGCACCGCTTCTTCAAGATGGTTGCCAGCCAACATTTCTTTAAAAAAGTTAAAGTTTTTGAACAGGAGTATCACACTATTGCAGTTGATCTTGAAACCAGCATAAAGATTTATCATTTCCCTCCTCTAGCAACCAATCCTGATTCTCATAGCACTGGCCAACAATTGTGCTGGTCTAGATTTCTTGTCCTGTGGAACCTGGGGTCCTGGTTACCTTGTCCTTTTCAGGACACGATTGAGGCAATTGCTTGTTTATGGTTACCACCAGTCAGGGAAGCACCAAGAGTCACTCCACTGAGTCTCCTAAATTCCAGAAATACTCCTCCTTGCTTCCATATGTAGCAGTAATCCTATCTGCTCATGCTTATCAGGCTCAATCATTCATGGCCATATAGTAAGTCTCCCCTTTGCCTGATGATCTACTGACATGAACAACTCAACATGGTCAGTCAGTAACTTTCACTTTAGCTTTGGTGGCACTTGACTATGTCCCCTGGTAGATTTGACGCCCTCACACAGGAGCTATGATTTCTAGTTCAACTCAACCTAAGTTTGGAGGAATGGAAAACACAAATTCCCCAAGCAGGTCCCTGGGAGTAGTAATAGCGGGAAAGTTAACTCCTACCCCCACTTTTTTGTTCCCAAATCTGTATATTCTACCAATGGAAAATATAGCACCATATATAATCGCTGTTGATTCACACCATTTCTTTTTCTTTCTTTCTTTTTTTAAAATACTTAAAAAAATTTATTGGGGAACAGTGTGTTTTTCCAGGATCCATCAGCTCCAAGTCAAGTAGTTGTTTCAATCTAGTTGTGGAGGGTGCACCTCAATGGCCCATGTGGGGATTGAACTGGCAACCTTGGTGTTACGAGCACCACACTCGAACCAACTGAGCTAACCAGCCGCCCCCATTCACACATTTCTTGAATCTTGAACAGTGTCCCAAGTTGTCATCCTAAGCTCCCCTTTAGCCATCTCAACATGAAAATAGACCAGGTAATAAGGTATATGGTAGGACCAAGGGATCCCACGGACCCATGCACGTACCTCCCAATTTCACCAGAAGATGGATCCCTGGGTCTGACGCTGTGTTATGTGGCATCCTGTGATGGCAAATCCAGACACGCACTCTGTGAGCCTTGATATATTAGCGTCAGCAGTATCGCTACAGGTAGGAAACCCAAACCCATACCAGAGATACATGTCAACTCCAGTAAGAAAGGATATCTGCCTCATCTTGAGTGGAAGGGACCATAGTGGCCTAAATAATGGCCCCCAAATATTCCCGTTGCTAATCCCTGGAGACTGTAAATGTTACATTATATGGGAAAAGGTCTTTGTGGGTGTGATGAAGTTAAAGATCTTGACACGGCAAGATTATCCTGAATTGAGCCGGCCGAGTGGCGCGATGGTTAAGAACTGGCTTGGGACGCCAGAGGGCCCCGGTTCGGATCCCACATATGAGGGCCAGTGACACTGCAGTCCCTGTGACAGTGGGTTGCCATGGGCTACCATATGTAGCCAGCAGCCAGCGTGAGCGGCCAGCAGCCACAGTGAGCTGCCGTCCAGAAATCAGTGACTGATGTGCCTCACCCGGGAAGAGAGCAATGATGGTGCCAACTTGGGCCTGTGAAGCAACGTCCTCCACAACTAGACTGAAGAACAAAACGACAGCAACTTGTCTGTTCCCCTTCCCGCAATTCCCCAGCACTGTTCCCATCCCCCCAATTCCCCAATTTAAAAAATCTAAAAAAAAAAAAGATTATCCTGAATTATCTCAGTGGGCCCTAAATGCAATTATACATGATAAGAGAGAGATAAAGGGATATTTGGCACACAGAGAAGAAAGCAGTGCAACCACAGAGGCGGAGTGCAGTGATGTGGCCACAAACCAAGGTAAGCCACCAGAAACCGGAAGAGAAAAGGAAAGGATTTTCCCCTAGAGCCTCCCAAAGGAACACAGCCCTGCCAACACATTGAACTTGGCTCAGTGATTTCAGACTTCTAGCCTTCAGAAGTGTGAGGGAATATAATTCTGTTGTTCAAAGCCACTGAGTTTGTGGTAATTTGTTACAGTAACCATAAGAAACTAATACAGCGGTCCAATGTAAGCTACCTCTCACCAAGTAATTGTTCTCCTTTGAGGATGGCACCCACTTTGAGGGTTCATCGTTGTTCTCTGCTGTTGACAGGTTGGATGTTCAGGATGTAAATAGCTAGATCAGTTTGGATGAGAGGGTCAGGCTGCTGCCCTCATGGGCAGGCCTTCATCCAGCCATATTGGCTACATCATTCAGGGGTCACTGTGCCATAGTGAATCCACTGGAGAGCTGGGATAGAGGCTGGCTAATGCCCACTGGGCAATCATCCTGTTCACTTGATCGTTCAGCACCTTTTACGTGGTGAATGATATCTGATAGACACTGACATGTAAACCAAAGATTCACAGACTTTATATATGCCCACTCCCATAGAGACATCCGCACTCAACCCTCTTAATCTGTTCTTCACATATTGTTCCTTCTAGGAGCCCTGGCCAACTAGCCAAGCCATTCACCACTGCCAAGGACTCTGCATAGTCTTAGCTGAGGCCTCATATCCCTCCACACAAATTGATGCACAGGTGTACTTCCCAAAGCTCTGGAATAATTCACCATTATCGCTGTCATTTAAGGCCATCCCTCAGTGGGGCTTTGATGTGGCAGCAGTTCATTTCAGCTTGCACTAAAATATTGGGCCACACATGTATCAGGACAGAATTTTCCCTCCTTCATTGGCTCATCACTGGGAATATCCTATGAGGTTGTGGGGGAGGAAAAATAACTTTCTTTGTATCCTTCTAAGTTCTCTGGCTGGTCTACTAATCAAATTGACACGAGGCAGATTAACAGGACAAAATATCCAAATGTATTACATATGTACATATGGGAGTTCCACAAAAATATGGGACCCGAGGACGAATCGGGCAGTTGAGGCTTATATGCCATTCTAAGGAGAGGAGAGCAGGGATCTGGGATTTCAAAGCAAAACAGGCAATTTATAGGTAGATAAGAAAGAACAAACACGTGGTAAACAAATTCTTGCCTGACCACCCAGAAACAATGGGTCACAGAGGGGAGTCTAACAAACAGACCTTATTTGGTTTCTCCCTGTCTGCCACACTTAGTTCCTATGATGATGCTAAGGTAATTACTTCCTTCCTTTAAGTGGGATTTTTCTACCTGAATTCCTTTAGGCAGGTAAAGGGAGGATAAAGGCCCTTCTTGAGTCATTTCTTAAAAATCACCAGCTTAAAATAATCAATATCCCAAAAAGGCATATTTGGGGATGGCCCAAACTGGGCTTCCTCTCAGGGTTATAAGTAAAAACACAGAGAGAGACCTCAGCACAGAAGTAGGTGACATGGGGGTTTGCACTACTTGTTTATAGAACTTAAAGGTAACTTGTTGGGAAATATCTTGCACTTGAGAATTCTCTGGCGTTCCATAATGAATCCATTTAAAAATGCTCACTTCTCTAAGCCTTTCGATACACCCTTAATATTCTGCCAAGGTATTTCCAGTGACCTAACCTGTTTTCCATAGGCTATTATTTCCAAGCTTCAAAGGACCATCTCACCTGTTTTAAGAGTGGTCTGTGTCCTTGCCAGTGTGTTCAATTCTGATTCAGGGAAGTGTCTCAGTAAAATCTTCTCTATTCAGCCTTAAGTTCACTGACCCTCACTCCAGTCCAGCATCTACAAGATCTTTTCCCCACCACGTTTTCCCATTTCCTCCTGGTATATATCTACCTGGTATAGCAGGGACAACACTCCCAGCTCTGGTCATGCTGAAACTTGACCCTAGTTGTCGGTAGAAGCAATGAGCGTAAAAGAGAGCAGATTTGTGGGTTCAAGGTTTTTCCAGTGCTTGTTCTCAAGTATCCCAATCCCATGTCTTAGAGTTCTACTCTTTCCCAATCAGGGCGTACCTTTAGCATAGGAGATTTGCTGAGACCTTCATTGTAACTCCCGCCACTTTTACAACCAGATCTGGGTAGTGGTGCTCATCACATTCTGCCTTCTGGCTCTGGGATAGGAGAACCTTCTTAATAGCTGCCAAGTAGCATCCTGACTCTCACACTGGCCTTTAAATTGATCATTGGCTGCCCTCAGCTTGCAATTTTCTTTCTTCAAGGCTCCAAGCACAGCTAACAACAGCCAGCCAAATCCACAACCCTTAGAATTGTCTTTCCCCCCATATCTCTAGGGTATTAGAGCTCTTGCATCTATACAGGCAGACCTCAGAGATATTGTGGGCTCTGTTCCAGACTACCGCGATAAGGTGAGTATGGCATGAAAGCAAGTCATAATCCTTTTGCTGGTGGAGTCATAATATTGCCTTTAATTTGTAAAACATGCAATATCTGTGAAGCACAATAAAGCAAAGAACTGAAAACTGAGTTCGGCCTGTGTTCTATCCCAGTTCATCACATGTGCAAGTCTTAGTAATCATGATGCTCCAACAGGTCAAGGGTCATTAACAATACCCCTCCCACCACCATCCAGAATCGTTGTTACCATTTAGCCAGCAAGTGACCTCATTCCAGCATCTCACCCCGAGGTTCTGTTTCCTAGGACCATTTCTGATACTATCTTATTGTGGGATTTCCAAGAAGCAGATGCTGAGACAAAGATTTAAGAGAAAGTCATTTATTTGGGAGATGATTCTCAGGAAATGCTGGTAGGAGGAAGAGAAAGTGAGAAAAAGAAGGAAGAAAGCCAATAAAAGGTGTACGAACAAGCAGGTTCATGCTCTGGCAACTGTGCTCAGTCCTGAAAGGGATCTCTGGGAAATGGCATTAAACATGTCTTAGATTTAGGTCCCTTAAGAGCTGAAAACGCTAGTCTTCCAACTCCCATCCCTATTGGCTGAGGATTTCTAGAAACCCACTCTCAGCCAGTCTCTTGCATGTATTAGCTGCTATAAAACCCAGGCAGGGAGTCACAGACGTTTGCAAGAGGACACTGTCAAAATGTACTGGAACTATAACATAGTATGATGGATTCTAATTGGGATATTCAAATTACTATGAGAAAATGGATGCATTCTGCTGGGGATTATTCCAACAAGTTTTCAGAAAAGCGGTCACATTCACCGTGGTAGCTGATGTCATGAAGTAGATTTAATTTACAAGGAGAACAGAAAATGTAAAGTGCAAAAAGGGCTAAGACGAGTGTCAGAGGAATGTCTACATCTGAGGCTGGCTTGAGAAAGAGTAGGCAGACGTCAAGTTCGCTGTTAATAGAGCTCAGTGTTATGCGTGGCAGTCTTTTTTCAGACTTTCAATTTCTCTGAGCTCATAACTATTGGTAAATTTCAATTGGTGGAGAAATTGTTTGAAAACGTCCCTTATTGAAATTGTTCAATAGATGGCATTATAAAACAAAGGAGGTAGCAAAAGGAAATACCAATATTAATCTCTTTTATGCCATGCATAATTTTCTTCTCTTTATAAAGATTCACACAACCTATTCGGAGGTTTTGAACACTAGCATGAATTTTATTTTGTTCTGACTTTATAACTGAAATAACTAAGTGCTTCTCAATTCAGTAGTTATAAATCTTTCTATAAAAACCTGCACACAATTTTATTCCCACATTGCCACCCTCTTTGCCACTTGCAGATGAATTATAAGAACAAAGTTATAAGTCTCCAGCTATGGGATATCTGTAGTAGAAAATACTGACACAACCAAGGGGGGAAAAAAAACTATGCTTTTGTTTTTGTCTAGTTTGCTCTCTTCTTCAACCTTTCCTCACTCCCTTTTCCCATGGTCCTCTAAATATACAAGCCAGTAGCATTTGCTTTGCTTTTTTACTCTTGCCTTACTGCCGTTTCAAAAGGCGATGGCTTGGATTAGAGATGTATTTTAACTCTGTGACGTTGTTAAGGGGAAATAATGTTTGCTGAAATCAACAATTTCTGCATGCTAACGTTTTGTACTGTTTGTTTTGAAGAAGCATGTGCATAAAGCCAGAGTCCCCATTTTTTAAATCAACAAAAGGATGGGAGAGCTGATGGTTATAATAGTCATGATTAATTATTTTTAATATTCTAAAGAATTTGCTAGCATTTTTTTCTTTAATTCACCAGCGTTAAAAATGTATTTACTACTTATATTGGTTAATTCATGGATGTATGCATCCTAAGCCATTTTTTGACATTTACACCAAATACATGTCTTAATGACCCAGGACAAACCTGGCAATGTCACCATTTCTTTATATCAATTCACATTATATCTAAAAGTGAGAATATTTTTACTGTATTTTGTTTTTTAAAATTATTTCTATGTAACATTAAGTGTTTAAAGTGATGTCAATATTTTTGGGAATAAAAATGTTTTAAGGACTTTAGCCTGGCATGGGTGGCTACCTTTTGCACAATAGTTGATGAATATTCACATTATATAATTTCAAGGACATTATAGAGAATCTAATGGATGGCAGAGGAAGAAAATTCATCAAAAATATTTAAAAATAGATACTAGGAGTAGGATATTGTATGATATTCAAGCTAAGGTGAATTACTGACTTTCTTTTATGGAGGAATAATGTTTTTATTCCATGATTATAAATGAAGTTAAAATGAAGATGATAATTATGACTAATAATATCTAGACTCTATTAAATACTTACGATTGGACTAGCAGTGTGTTAAAATCTTACATAATTATCTCATTTTATCCTCATAAACCTGACTTGAAGATGTTAACATCTTCATTGTATTGATGAGCAAACCAGGCTCAGAAAGGCAAAGTACTTCTTCAAGCCACATAGCAAGTAGGTGACAAACCAGATATTTAAACTAAGTCTGTAACCAAGGTACATTACCTCTCCAAATATTCTCTGGGAGCCAAGAATTACTGGCTTAATTTTAAAGTGACATAAATGATTAAAATTAGATCCATTTTTGAAGGCAGGGTATAAATGGGAGCAAGGAGCAGAAAAGCACTAGATACTTGAAAACGGGAAGGAACTTGGGATACACCAAAAATAAATGATCCGCAGAAGAGAAGGTTACAGAAACAAAGACAATCTAAAGTCACCCAATTTTATAATTTTGCTAAAGGCTAACCCTGGAAGCAGGGACTATTAAAACTAAAAATATATGTCATGACTAAAAATAATCCTATTATTTGACAGAGTAATTCCAAACCTAATACATAGTTCTTTATACATAATTCAAAATTCCAACCCATAAAAGAACAAAACAATTGCAATGATGATGCTTATCACTACTTTAAGATTCAAAAGAAAGCAACAATATTTAAAAGAATGAACTAGATCACACATTGAGAAAAGATTAAGTAAATTAGGGAAAATTATCTCAATGGCTACATTATTTTAATAAACACTTTATCAAGAAACTTTAATTTTCCAAATTTTTTACATATAGGGTCCAGCAACAATAAAAGTTCTGTTTAGTAAGAGCATGCAACAAAATGGTAAACATTTTTGAGATTATTGTGAAGAAAAAGTAGGGCTCAAAATTTTATCTACGTTATGATCAGAACTATATATAACAGATGACACTATGATGAGGGGACTATAGGAAGTAGGCTAAAATGAATATGTTCAATGGTAAAACTACTACTGTTATTTTATAATGAAAATATAAACAGAAGTATAAAGTAAAGCGGGGGAGTGGGGGGATGGAGAATAGTCTCAGAGAGGAATGCATATGATTTGCCCCTGATTGCATTTTCCTCTCTGAGGATGAAAAGCTAAATCCTACTTCTCTATTGTGACAGGCTATGACTTACCCATGCTTTCCCTTTAACTTAGGAAAAGAGCTTCCATTTGTTTTGCAGTCGGGGTAGGCAATGTGTCCAAGACTGTCTTGCAGGCAGGAATGGCCTGACCAAGAACAGGTTTTGTGTGACGTGTATCTAGTGTTGCCATATTTTGCAAACCAGGATGCCAGTTATGTTTGAATTTATGTATAGGATACAGGATGCCAGTTCCACTTGAATTTCAGATAAACAAGGCACTTTTTTTTAGTGCAAGCATATTCCAAATATGACATGAGATGTACTTCTACTACAAATGTTAGTCATTGTTTATCTGAAATTTCAATGTAACTGGGTGTCCTGTATTTTATCTGGCAACCCTATATGTAAAAAATTTGGAAGACTAAAGTTTCTTGATAAAGTGTTTATTAAAAATGATATAGCCATAGTAGTTTGGATTGTGTTTCACTGCATGTAAAAGAAACCAGGTTATAATGATTTAATGAAATAAGATTTTACTTTTCTTGCATGACAAGATGTTGGAAAGGAAGCAATCCAGAGAGGGTACAGTTACTCAAGGAAAGAAAGGAATGAGGTTCCTTCAAGCTTCCAGCCCCCCCTCCACAGCATGTGTCTTTGGTCCTAACAATGGTGACATGGTGGTTTCACCTCTGGGCATCCTGCGTGGATTCTAGAGAAAAAAGGAGAGTGAAGGTGGCGCGAAAACAGTGCCTACCAGTTTAGTCTGCTTTTTTTCCCCTTTCCTCATTATCTTTAATCAGGAAAACTGGTTTTGGGGGGAAGCTCCAGTTAGTAACTTAAGGTGACATCGCATTGGCCTTCTATTATATTAGTCCCTATCTCTCATTAGAAAATTCTCCCTTTCCACCAATAATAACAACATCTACCCATTATTCAATACCTTTCTTAAGCTCCAGTCCTTTCTCCAACATGCTCTGTGTACACCAGTCCTATGTAATCCCTGAACATTGAAGCATGTAGGTATGTATGTTCCTTACAATTTAGTTCTAAATTAAACTCTTGTGTATATTGGCCCTTTTGCTTGGTATAATTGTATTATCTTTATAAGTGGGCTGTATGCTCCTTGAAAAAGGTGACCTGCCTTATTTACCATTTGCCTGGAACTTAACCAGGCTCCCAATACATGTTTGTGTATGGCTTTACCACTGTCACCAAATCTTAACAAAATGCCATAAGAAACCTCTAAGTATAAGCTTTCTAAAGCTGTAAATAGAAAAGTGGAAGTGAAACAGAATGCCTTTAATTTCTATTTTATTTATTTAATGCTTCATTGCCTGTGCAGTACATTTACATGGCTTAAAATTCCAAAGATATAAAAAGACTATATACAGTGTGAAATATCTCCCACCTGCACCTTTCCCTTAGCGCTTAGCTTCTCTCCCCCATGCAACCAGCCTCATCAGTTTCATTTATTTTCCAGAGAGATTTTTGTATTTACAAGCATATGTGCATATTTTTAAATTTGTTTAGAATATTACATATTCACTATGCACTCAAATTCATCCCAGCCACTGGCAACAGATACATGAAAAAATGCTCAACTTCACTAGCTATTAGGGAAATACAAATCAAAACCACAATGGATGCCACCTCACACCTATTAGAATGGCTATCATCAACAAGACAAGTAATAACAAGTGTTGGAGAGGTTGTGGAGAAAAAGGAACCCTCATACACTACTGGTAGGAATATAGATTGGTGCAGCCACTATGGAAAACAGTATGAGAATAGAATCAAGAATAGAATTACCATACGACCCAGCAACACCTGTTTTGGGTGTCTATTGAAAAATTTCTGAAAAATTTATCTGTGAAGATATATGTCCCCCTATGTTCATTGCAACATTTTTCATGGTGGCCAAAATATGGCACCAAAATGTCTCTTGATAGGTTATTGGACAAAGAAGTTATTGTACATATATACAATGAAATAATACTCAGCCATAAGAAAAGATGAAATACTGCCATTTGCAACGACATGCATGGATCTTGAGATTATCATGCTAAGTGAAATAAATCAGATAGAAAACGTTGAGAACCATATTACTTCACTCATATGTGGGACATAAAACTGAAAGCAACAAAAGAACAAGACAAACAAACAGAAACAAAAACTTATAGACACAATAGTTTAGTGGTTACCAGAGGTTAAGGGGGGAGAGGGTGGGAAAAGAGGGTCAAATATTTGGTGATGAAAGGAGAACTGACTCTGGGTGGTAAATACACAATGCAATACATAGATGATGTGTTATAGCATTGTATACTTGAAACCTATGTAAGTTTACTAACCAATGTCACCCCAATAAATTTAATAAAATTTTTTAAAAAGGAAAACATATTCTGGACTACAGATTCCAGTAGAAGCAAAAAGTATTGCAAAAAACAAAACAAGAATTTTAAATTATCTTAAGAATATTGTGTGGGGAGAAAAATGGTTGAAACAGAGAATAATGGGATAAGAAGCAGAATATCAGACTGAGCAATAAATTGATGAATTTGAAGACCAGATGCAGGAAATCCTCCAGAATTTAGAATGATAGGAAAGGAGACTACAAAAGATAAGCCAAGAGACATGGAAGATGGACACAAAGTGCTATCACCCAGAATAAGAAAAACTCAGAGAAAGAGAAAAAAAATGGAGGTAAGAAAAATATTTGAAGACATATGGAGAACGAAATTAAAAATTTTAAAGACTTCAGGTTGAAAAGTGCCAAAGAGGAGAATTTTTTTTCCTTTAAATCCACACCTGGACATATTACAGTGAAATTTTAGAATACAAAGACAAAATTCTAAACACAGAAAAAAATGAGCAGATGGCATACAGAAGAAGAAGAATCAGACTGATGTCAGATTTTTCAACAACGCTGGATGCAAATGGGTGTTTTCAAAGAATTGAAGGAAAATAATTTCGAACATAGTATTTTATATCCAACAAGATGTCATTTAAATAAGAGAACATGATAAAAATATTCTCAGGCATACAATATTTCAAAAGCTTTGCTGCACAAAGATGAATTTAAAACACTTTTAGATAAATGCTTAAAAGAAACCTGGAGATGTTGCAAAAGTTATATGAAGTATAGGTTATTAAATAAATACCTTTATAATGGTTGTTGTTGTTTAAAAAATAATAAAAATCAAAGAAATAGGGAAAATACATCCATAATAACCAACTACTTAAAGTCTAGTTTAGTGACTCTCTAAGTTTTTGTGCATATGACACTTAGAGCGCTTGTTTATATGTGGATTCTGACTTAGTAGGTCTGCAATGGAGCCCAAAGTTCTGCAATTCTAGTAAGTTCCCGGGCATTGCTGATGCTGCTGGTCCTTGGACCATATTTTAAGTAAAAGCCAGAGGCATAGGTTCGATTAACAAGATGGGTGTTGGAAGAAGGGAGAGATAAGGCATGAGAGAGCCCTTGCCTTATTCAGGGTGAGACGTATCTCCAGTTGGAAACACAAGACAGGAGTAAAAAGTAATATGGGAAAAGAGGGACACAGGGTGGCCGGGTGGCTCAGTTGGTTAGAGCGCGAGCTCTGAGCAACAGAGTCTCCGGTTCCATTCCCACATGGGCCAGTCAGCTGTGCCCAAGCTGAACTGCTGCTGAGCTGCCAATGGGAGGCCAGATGGCTCAGTGGTTAGAGCGTGTGCTCTTAGCAACAAGGTTTCCGGTTCGACTCCCCCATGGGATGGTGTGCTGCGCCCCCTCTCCTGCCTCCCTCAACTAGATTGAAAGCAGCAACTGGACTTAGAGCTGAGCTTGGGCCCTCCACAGATAAGACTGAAGGACAACAATTTGATTTGGAGCTGATGGGTCCTGGAAAAACACAATGTTCCCATTCCCTAATTCCCCAACACTATTTCCTTCCCCAATTCCCCAATAAAATCTTTAAAAACAAAAAAGAGGGCCAGCCGAGTGGTGCATTGGTTAAGAGTTGGCTTGGGAGCATGGGCTCTGAGCAGCAGGGTCACCTGTTCAGATCCCACATGAGGGCCAGTGACGCTGCGTCCTCTACAGCTAAGATGCTGAACAACAGCTCGACCTGGAGCTGGGCTGCTGTGAGTAGCCGGCGATGGCGTAGGCTGCAGTGGGGCTGCAGTGGGTTGCCGTGAGCTACGTGAGTGGCTGGCAGCCAGCGTGAGCGGCCGGCAGCCGGTGTGAGCTACCGGGAGCTGCTGTGAGCGGCCGACCAACGACCGGCGACTGATTGCCTCACCCGGGAAGAGCATAATGATCATACCAACATGGGCCAGTGAAGTGACATCCTCCACAACTAGACTGAAGAACAAAGCAGCAATTTGTCTACCTGTCTGTTCCGCTTCCCCGGTTGCCCAACAGTGTTACCTGCCCCCCAATTCCCCAATAAAATATTTAAAAATAAATAAATAAATAAATAAATAAATAAATAAATAAAATAAAATACTTTAAGACTAAAAATATTAGAAGTGGAGAGAGTCATGACATAACAAAAAGATTCAATCCATCAAGGAAGTATAGCAATTTTAAACATGTATACACCAATAAAATAGACTCAAAATAAAAACACAGCAAAAAAATGATAGTACTATATTAATAAATCCACTGTCATAATGGGGAATTTTAACACACCTCTGTTGATTATTCGCAGGTTATATAATAAACAAATCAGTAAAGATATAGAAGCAATAAGTAACACAATTAAGAAGCCTGATTTAATGGATAAATTTGGAACATTTATTAAAAGTTGATCACATACCAGCCAATAATGAAATCCTCAAAAAATTTCACATCTCATAATATCTAACCATAATACAATTATGTTTAATTTTAAAAAGTAAAAATATCCCTGAACATGTGGAAATTTAAAACATACACATGACTAAATAACTCTTAGATTAAACAAAAAATTGACAGTGAGATTTGAAATAAAATAAACTAAAATGATAGAGAAAACACTAGATATCAGAACTTATGAAATACTGTAAAAGTGCTTTGAGGGAGCTTTATAGCCACAAACACCTATATTAAAAAAGAAAAAAGCCTCAAAATTAATGACTTATGGTGGTATCATTTCACAATATATAAGTGTATCAAATCAACACGTGGTACAACTTTAAACCTACACAATGCTATATGTCAATTTTATATCTCCATAAAGCTGGAAATAAATAAATTTAATTTTTAAAAAATAGCAGAAATAAAAACAAAAGTAAAAAATACAGTTAGAAGGTCAATAAAACATATTATGATTGGAATGGAGGATACAATTACAGATAAAGAAAATATTAGTTAGCATCTGTGTGTAACTCAAGGGTGAGCTCTGGAGTTCATGAACACATCTGTGGGGTCTGTTTCTTGAATTTCTGCTCCTTGCAACCTTCCTCTTACTTTTCCTTTCTCTGTTCCTACCCTTTTTGTTTCCCTGGCCAGAACCCTGAGGCTCTGATTACCCCACACTGGCCTGCTCTTTTGCAGACTTTGGAGATTAGGCTCATGCCCTGGCTCAAGTGGAAGAGGATGGAGAGTTAAAGAGATGAAAAGAGAAGAAAAGGAAAGAGAAGGGAAGAGAAGGGAAGGGAAGGGAAGAAAAGAACACAAAACAAAACAATAAGGGTTTGTCCTAGCCTCCTGGAACTGCAGCTTGATAGAATAGAAAAGAAAGGTCCCTCTCTCAGAGTTTTCATTCTTGCTGGTTCCAGTAACAGCAACTGCCACCTCCACCACCGCCACCATTGGATTCCTTGGGACCTGGGGCACAAGAGAATGGAGAATGCAGAGGAAGGTTGCGGGGAGATTTCCACATTCCCTCTGAGTGTTAAGCTCCCTTTCCCCAGTTGTGGACCCAGAGACAGGAGCCTTCTCCTGAAGCTCTCTCTAAGCTCATTGCCATGTCTCTGGTTGTGTTGACATCAGGTTGGGAGATAGCAAAGGAGGGAAAAAAATTAAACTCAGTACCAATCCAGTCATACTTCACATTTTGTTGCTCATTCCTGATCCACCTACTACTATTTCCTTTCCAGGGATTACAAATATTTGCTCATGCATTCTGTCCAGGTTTTGAAATTGTACTCAGGGGAATAGTAAGAATAAAGTGTGCCTATTGCATTTTATCCAGAACTGGAACTGATACCCTTTTATAAAGTTGAAACAATTGAAATGTAAAATCTGTATTCTTTAGGAGTACCTATAGATGTGAGGCAACTGTATAAAAAAGAAGTCAAAGCAATAGTGCACACAGGATTCAGGACTGTGGTTTCCTTAAGTGAGGCGGAGGCAGATGGGTGGGTTGAGAGGGGTATCATTCCAAATGCTTGATATTGGTTATTATTAGGATGCTTGCTTTTGTTTTGGGTGGTCCTTTCTCAAATGTCTACAACCTCATGGAACATAACTAATTAAATAAGTACATGAATAAAACTGGGCTGCACGTAGACCAAAAAAAAAAAAAAAGACTATTAACCAAGAATCATGATTGATACAATTTTATACACTTGAGATATGAAAAAGAGGTAAAGAAAAAAGATGAACATTTTTTTCCTTGCCTTTGAATGGGCCAGAGATTATAAATCAAGGTAGACTAAGTTACTAACAAATGAACCTAAAATCTCTGTGGCTTATAATGAAAATGTGCTTCTTACTCACACCAAGGCCAAGGCTGATGTTCCTAGTTGAGCAGCTCTCCTCTTAGCAATGACTAGGATCCTTCCTTAGCAATGATTAGGGAGCTAGGAGCCTTCTACGACATGATTCCACCATCTTGAATCCGTTTCCTTCAAGCTATTCATATGAAGAAGGCAAACATGAGGCTAAAGATGGAAGGGAGAAGAACTCTCTAGAGATTTTAGGGATCCGGTCTGGAAGACATGTGCAACATATCTGTCCACAATGTAATGTGGCCCCCACCTAGAGGCAAAAGGACTGGGAAACAGTGTTTTTGAGTGCTTAAGAAGGAAATTAAAAACTTTGGTGAACACATAACATTGTCTCTGTCACAAGATATTTTTACAACAACGATATTCTATATTCCATTTTTAGGTTATTGCCTGTATTGCGCCATGCTATATTCACCCTCTAGTACCTAGTACCTGCTATGCTATCATCTCATTCTAGTATATTATAATATCCTTTTAATATCTGCCATCCATGTACACACCACACATACACAGACACACAAATTCAGTATGGCTATCTAGTTATTAACAACATCCATGATATCTCTCCAACCTCCTGTATAATTTGCTTAAAGAGTTGCTTTTCTCAGTGTAAAAATCAGTTTGAAAAGCCATACTAGTATTTACATAGTGTTAACACACCCTCCATTGTACTATTCTTAAGTGTTTAAAAAGTTGAAATATTAACATTTTTTCCTGAAAGGTATAATTTAATCATGTTTTCTTCATTTAACAGAAACATAATAATTCCCTTAGATCTCCTATAGGAAAAAGACAAACAGAGCAGAGTGATGCACCGAACCAAGAGTAATACACTGTGCTGGGGGAAATAGTGCACTCAAAATTTTTGCGGAACTGCTACTAAGTATTTAGTTTACATCTTGCCATATAAGGAATATTAAGGCAGTAAATGCAATATACAAACCAAATATAAAAGTGGTGATTTTAGCTAAATGCAGCATAGAGAAAACAATCAAAAGATAGAGCGGAGGGGTGCTGGTTAGCTCAGTTGGTTAGAGTGCAGGGCTCATAACACCAAGGTTGTCGGTTCGATCCCCACATGGGCCACTGAGCTGTGCCCTCCACAACTACATTGAAACAACTACTTGACTTGGAGCTGATGGGTCCTGGAAAAACACACTGTTCCCCAATTAAAAAAAAAAAGATAAAGCAGAAGATAAAGGTAATGATTAAGAGAAGGCCCAAAAATAAATAAATAAAAAACATAAAAAATAAATAAATAAAATAAAAAAAAGAGAAGGTACAGTTTCCAACTTTCCCACTGCGTAGGCTGTTCACAGACTCTGTGCTTTAATTTCCTCATTTGTAAATTGGCCATGACAATAGTACTTATTTATTTTCAGGATTGAGTGAATTAGCACATATAGAATGCCACCAACAGTGCCTGGCATATAATAAATCCTGGATAAATGCTAGCTATTATCATTTCACAAAAGAATTGAACAAAGCTTTGATTGACACTAAAAAGTCAGACATGATTATCTAATTGTCTAGTTCCTATTCTATGTTAAATTATACTAAATTATGTTTCAAAAAGAGAACCCCATTTATTTCCTGAAAACACCTTTTAAAATAAACAAATCTTGCCTTTTCACATCCATTTCGCAGGAAGACCCCTCACCCCCATATTTTAATATGATAAAATATTTGATGTTCACAAATATCTGCAAACAGCTTATTAATTCTTATTATTTTTAGCAATGTATCATTGATGTGGGAGTTAGAGGTTTTTTTCCTGATTTTAAAACAAACTTCTTTTTTTAAAAACTTTGTATTGAAATACGAAATATATAAAACAGTGCACACATATATACATACAGCTCAATGAATTTTCACAGTAGGAATACACCCAAGTAACCTTAAAAAATTAAAATAAAAACTCAGAAAATGACCAGCAACCCCAAAGCTCCCCTGTGTATCCTTCTAGTTCTGCTCTCATCAAGGCTAGCTACTATGATAATGTTTTACAGTGTAGATTAGTTTTGTCCTTTCTATAAATGTAATCTTACAGGGTGTACTATTTGGTGTCTGCCTTCTTTTGCTCAACATCATGTTTATGAGATTCAAATATATTGTGTGAATAGTCATAGATTGTTAGTTTTCATTCCTATATGGTATCCTGCAGTATAAATATACATAACCTATTCATCCATTCTACTGTTGGTGAACGTTTGAATCCTTTCCAGTTTGGAACTTCTGAATAAAGCTGCTGTGAACTTTCTAACACATGTTTTTGGTGTACATATGTATGCGTTTCTGTTGGGTACATACCTAGGAATGGAAGTGATGGCATCATAGGCTATACCTATATTTAGAATTAATAGGCACTGCTGGAAAGTTTTCCAAGGTTGTCGAAGCAATTTTTACTTTCACAATTAGATGTGAGTTGCAGTTGCTCCAACTCCTTGCCCACATTTTCTATTGCCCATTATTTCACTTTAAACATTCTCATGAATGTGTCATGATGTTGCATTGTGGTTTAAATTTATATCATCCTTATGTCTTAGGAAGTCACCTTTCCATGCCTTCATTTGCCATTTGGTTATCCTCTTTGGCAATGCGTGCAAAACAGACTCCTTCAATTGTTTCAGTATTGTGTTCATTACTATTATAACTAGCGGTTTAGGAGAAGCAGACTCATATACTTGACTGGCACTGAACAAAGTTGGGTTGGTCCTGAGGTGATCTATCAATAATATCCATGAGTTTTACTCAGAAACAGGGTTAGTCCTAACCAAAAACAAATGCAGTTTATGAGAGAGAGAGAGAGAGAGAGAGAGAGAGAGAGAGAGAGGAAGGAAAGAGAAGACAAGAGAAGAGACGGGAGAGAAGAAGAAGGAGGAAGAGGAGAAGGAGAAAAATAGAAGAAAGGAAAAGAAAAGAAAAGAAAAGAAAAGAAAAGAAAAGAAAAGATCTGTCTTACTTGACTGTCTGGTTCCCTTCAACTCTATAGCAGTATAACAAAAACAAAACACAAACAAAAATAAAACCATCTTTGTCTCCATCTACACCACTGTAACATTCTCTGACCGGGAAAAAAAGAAATTAAAACAAATTTAAAAAGCTAAATTAAAGTGAACCACGCTTCTCTCAAACATACGCGTATACTATGTCCTAGGTACTCTGTTAGGCACGTATGCCACAATATCCCCAGGAGAAAGTTATCCTATTAGGTTCATTTTTTATAGGAGGATGCTGAGACTCAGAGAGAAGGCAAGAAATTTTCTCAAGGCCATATAGTAATAGGCCAGGATTCAAAACAGACCTTATTATATCAGATATTTCTATTATGTCCTCAATTTATCTTTTTTAAAGAAAGGCTGACAGGCAATATGGCTGAGTCCTGTCAGAAGAGAACTCCTACCACTTCCTAGCTTTGTGAGCTTAAATAACTGTCATTGGGCTGAGCAGAGACTCAATTTCCTCTGACTAAAATAAAGAGGCTATTCAAAGTTATTTCTAAAGCCCCCTTCAAAAACTGATTCTATGATTTGAAACCCTTTTGATTTACTACCAGGACCAATGATGTCATTTCCTTCTAGGTAGAAGAAAATTGGTCTCCTTACACGTTACTCTTTATTGGTGGTCTTCATTCATTTTTATTTCAGTGACCCTCACGGCAATCACTCCTTCTCTGTTTAGTGTTCCCTGATTTCTTTTAGGCCGAATAATGCAGATCTCTCTTACCGTAGAGATCTGAGCTCCTTAAAGACAGGGAGTGCGCTTCCTTCGTTCCTAGAGCCCAACACTGTCTGGCGCACAACGTGTAATGGATCAACCATAGACAAATGGATAAATGAACATATGATCTGTTGCCAGTTATACAGGTTGACTATTTAAAAGGTAGAGATGGGACCTCTGTGGAAGTTCTTGTTACCCTCTACGTTAGGCTCCCAGACACCAAGCAAGGGTGTGATGACAGGTAAAGTCCCAGCTTCGGCCTGATTCCACAGGGGACCTCTGAGGCACATTGTGCCTCAGAATTTTCTCTGAACTATAGTCAAAAGAGCTAGGGTTTCATACTCCTATATCAACCAGTCATTGGCTAAGGTGGTAGATGGTTGTCAACTCCAGGTTCTTCCAGCTCTCACCACAAACAGCACCAGCAACCCAAGAGCAGTAGTTAAAGAGGTCCAGTGCTGGCCTTAGGATGCAAAACCCAGAGAGGGGAGTGATGGCTGTGAGCACAGAGAGCTAGAACCTCGGGGGATCTGGGCTAAACTTGGATGATGCTTGCTTGACCCTTTTTTCCTCTTCCACCTCCATTTGAAAAAGATTACAAATTTAGTATATTTAGGAAACACTGGTATTTGCTTCCATATTTTATGCTCTCAAATGTTAGCTCGTGCTGCTCTCACCCTTCACTAAATTATTTTATATGACTTAGTTACCATGAAGTGCCCTGAATCTTCTCAGCGGAAGTGGTCTTCCATGTATATACAGCGATATTATTTCATTTAGTTTCCCAAACCCGGAAGACTTTTTAATTCTGCCTTAAATCCTCCAAATCGTTCAGTGCATGAAACATTATTGTCGTTTCACCTGCTTCTGCAATATCTGAAGCTATTTGTGTGTGTGTGTGTGTGTGTGTGTGTGTGTGTGTGATCAATTTGAAGTATTAATAGAATGCATTGCCACAGATCATGTGTCCTGGATATCATGAAGCCTAGTATATAAATACATATAAAAAGAAGCAAGTGGTCTATTTCAGTAGAACCATATGCAGAGGTCAGAAATTCACCAAGAAACAGAGCTTTTAACTCCTGAGTTCTGTTCAGATTTCAATAAAACAGAAGTTTTAGGAGAGCAGGAAACTTGACTAGCTGTATCCACAATGATATTCTCGGCACCTCGAACCGTGCCTGGCATGTAGTGGGTTTTCAATGCACATTTCCTGAATCAATTACAATTTGCCCCACCTGAAATATTGTTCTGTGGTTTTATTTAAACTAGCTGCCAGCATGGAATGACTCCTGCATTCTCTCTTGGAAGTGGGTGAATTTCCATGGTGAGCAATTCCTCTATATACAGTTTGCAAATCATTTTGGGAACCTTCCAAATGAAAGGCACTGTATAAATATACCCTCCCACCAGCAGCCAGCCGGCTTTCCACCGGGGAAGCATTTGCATCGCTTATGTACATAGTGTTTCATTTGGGGCATTGCTTTTATTTTTATGACCATAAAAGAAATATTCACAGTATGAACAATAATGTAAACTGCATTCAAGAAGATATACATTTGTATATTTTTATGATTCAAAACTTAGAAATCTGAAAGAAAAGCAGGCATGGCATTTTTCTTTCCTCTTGCTGTTTGCTTTTTTCATAGCATTCTTTATTATTTTTGAACTTTATGGTGGAATTTTGCTGAAATGCTCAAGTCTTTGTCTATATAGCATTTGACAATATGTGGTGGTGGGTTCAAATGAATGTTGCTGGCCAAAGGCCTGAAAATGAAGGGCACTTGATTTTGCATCTATTCATGCCTGTTCTATTAGTTTTATGTTAGCACTGCCTTTTATGGGTGGAGTTCTCTTGAAGGAAAGAAAGAGAAAAGTAAGCAACCTTAGGTATAAAACACTTTCTAAGTAACTTAGCATGATAATGGGGACCTTCACAGATGGAAGAGACTTTGAAGAGACATATTTTCGCCTTTATAACAAAAGGGGGACTGATTTCATAGAATGTTACTGGGGACCTAGAGTTTTGAATTTATATCATATAAAAAATGTTTAATGAACGTCGAAATAAATTGTCAACAGAGTTACATCAAAACCTCTATAAATTATGTACTTACCTACACAGAATCATCGGCATGCATAAGATGAACTGAAGTATAACTCCTTAATTTATGCATTTCCATAATTAATTAAATTTAAGTGGAATGAAATATCCTACACCAGACATATTTTCCAGATATGCTAGCCTTAAGGATTTCATTAAAAAGAGGAGCTACTCTGAATATTCAGAGTGACTTTGTGTAACAAAACATCTAAAAAGGTACTTTAAATAAACCTCTTGCTCATTTCACTGAGGAATGATGTGAAATGTGGAAAATTAAATG
This sequence comes from Hipposideros armiger, assembly GCF_001890085.2. NCBI lineage: Eukaryota > Metazoa > Chordata > Mammalia > Chiroptera > Hipposideridae > Hipposideros > Hipposideros armiger. The sequence goes on along the minus strand of NW_017731600.1, from coordinate 1,524,218 downwards.
TAGGCTATCAAGAGTTAAAGGCAGACTCATAAGAATTTGAGTTCATTTCCTGTGTTCATAATTCTTTTCATATACAAAACCTACTATTTTCTCACTTTTTAGGACTAAAACAATGAAAGTGATTTTGAAATAGTAATGTTAGGAAATAGCTTGCTCATGTTATTTGTGGCTTATAAAGTAGATGTTATTATATTCCCACCTCCTCAGTCAGAATATTATTATAGCTAAACTCTAATTTTACATTCCCAGTAATACCAACTTTGTTTCATTAAAATGAATGCCATTAAAAATATCCTGACATTCGTCTTTTTTATTATTAGGAAATAAAACAGTAGTTCCTTCAATTGAGAAAAGCTAGAAGCATGAGTTGATCTGCAGCCAGTTTTTACTACAAACCCCATAATGCTTTGGATTATAGCCTACAAGCCCCATACTGCAGCACCAAATTTACTGTTAACCATCCCATTACTGGGAAAGAAAAAGAACAGACCATTTGAGAAGAACTATGTAACATTGCAGGGAATCTGCTTAAATAGTAAATTATTAATTTTTGCAGCATTTGATATTTTTTTGCCTTTTTCTTTATAAAAAAAGAGGCATATTTATGGACATGCACACTATTTTTTCATCCTGACTGTGATATCAGCTACTCTCAAACAGTGTGCCAAGGTATATACTTCCCATGGAAAAGCCTTTTTTTTACACCCATCATTGAGTTGTGTATTTTTAATTCCCTTTAAAGGGAGGTCAGTTTTATTCAGATTTTAAAATAAATTGACAATATATTGTTTAATGTTCCAAACATCTGCAAATGAGAATTCAGTGAAGTAATTAAAATTCTTAATTAGATGCACCTTGCAGCTGCTGTTAGTCTTAATTGGCAATAATGCAGCTACATTTTGTTCTGACACATATCTTCAGAGGAGTTAGAGAACTGAACGGAGGCAAGAGGAAAATGTTCCCACACAGTTCAAGACAGTTCGCACAAAGAGGATCCCATGGCAACAAACAGCGAGGCCCACAGTTGGCTCTGTAAGATCCAGGAATAGACAATGCTTCACCTCGAATTCAAACAAACTACTTCCCTTCCTGGGTCTGAAGAGAAAGTGTTTTTACATCATCTCTTGCAATAGGATCGAAATGGTCAAATGCTCACCTGTGTCGTTAACACACTTTTCAAAGCTTGTGGATACTCTTCTGCATGCCCATGTCGAGGTAATAATTAGAATACATGCTCTGTGTAAAGTAGCAAACTGCTGGGCAGAAGCCTTGCAAATTGGAGACCTGATTTGTGTACCATGTGGAGCAGGAGTGGATCTTGGCAACTGGTTCATTTCAACCTGTCATTTCACAGACAAGGAAACTGAGACCAAGACAAATTAGAGTGATTCCTTCGGGTAATGATGGCTACTTAGGAGTAGAAATTAGACTTTAGCATTGGAGCCTACAGGCCAGGATTTTTACTTCTAAACTTTGCTCAAAGCAATTCGATTTGTTAATTGTGCCCCCTCCCAGTCTGCTTGAGGTCTAGTTCTTCACTTAAATGGGCCAGCTAAAGGACTGGGATGTGTTGAAATGGGGATCACCTGCTATGAGAAGAGACTATATTTCTCCTTCACTAGTGGTTCTCAGTTTACTTTGGATTGGAGCATGTAGGTGGAGAAGAAACAGAGAGTAGAGAATCGCGGCACAGAAAAGGTTAATCTGGGTGAGTTCCCTCTGGGGAGAAACCATGTAACGCTTGCTACACACTTTAACCAGATATTCCGTCAGCTTGGATTGGAAAGTTTTATATACTGCTCCTTCCTTAAAAATACAGGTTGACCTCCCTTGCCAGCCTCCCAGCCCCCATTCAGTGTCCCCTTTGCCCTGAGTTTAGCTCGCATGTTACCAAATATTTGCAAGTGTTTTCATCTTCAATTGTGCTTTACTCCCCCAAATTCAATGAAGATACACTTCCCTAGGGCCAAAGGTGCTTTACCTATTTATTGTTCTATTTTTGGTTTAGCCTATTAAATCGTCCATTACAAAAGCGTGTGGAATATGCTGTAGAGTGGGTTGAGGTTTTCTAGAAGGGGGCTACAGGTGATGCATGGGAAGGTTGAAGAGTGGGAAGACAGAGGGGTGGGGATTGGAAAAGTGTTTCCCATCCTTGAACTGCCCAGCCCACCCAGTGCTGTCACAACACTGGTGGCAGTGTAAAATAGTGACGCTTCCCTCGAGCCTTGCTACTCCAACTGTGACCCCAGACTTCCGGAATCAGAATCTGCATTTTAACAAGACACTCAGGTGGTCGTGCATACGGTCACGTTTGAGAAGGACAGGATCACATGTGAGTGTTGCACTATCCCAAGGTAGTATACACAGGGATCTTAAACTGAGTAAATACCCTCATTTATTTCACCAGTACCTACTTTGTTCCTCTTTTCCCATCTCGGAATCCTGCAGAGAACTCTGTCACACAGGGGATTGGGAGGAGGATCCTCTTCCGTCTCCTCCTCTCTGCGTGCCCCCCATTCTCCCAGAGAGCTTTCATGAGCACCCTTTCCCCAAGTCCCGCTCACTCAGGGAAGATTATGCTCCTCCCCAAACTGACAGAGCAGCTGCAGGGAGGGTTACTGCCTGAGGGGCTTACATTTACATGCCAATACAGATGGAAGCACTTTGCCAAACTGTCCTTTAGAAACAATTACCGTCTTTCACCTGAGGTGTGTAGCAGTCCCCCACCCCCACCCTGCTCCCTTTTGAAATCGGCTTAAAGTGGAATTGAGTGAGTGTGTGTGTGTGTGTGTGTGTGTGTGTGTGTGTGTGTGTGTGT
>NW_017731600.1:1506973-1521310 GCF_001890085.2 Hipposideros armiger | reverse complement strand
GAGAGAGGGAGAGAGAGGGAGAGAGAGGGAGAGGTAGAGATCGCGCGTAATAACATATCTGCTCTAAAGAGAGATGAAAAGGAGGTTATTATGAGCGTGTCAGTTTAGGCATCGCTCTCTGTACCTTTCTGCTTCCTAGAGAAATGCAACTGTAATTTTAAGGTGGCTAACGCAAGACCGGGAGCGTCCACATTTGCCGGTCCACTTTTGCCTGGAAGGACAGATTCCCATCATTCGAGGCCTCTCAGGGTCCTTTCCAAAAGATTCCCAGGCTACCGTCTTTCCTCTTCAGTCTTCTGAAAACTAAAACTCGCAAAGCGGTGGCATTCTGTGGATTGGCTAGGACTAAAATATCCATTGGGTGGCAGTAACACTATCCTCTTTATGACTTGCAGCAAACCAGAGAATGCATTCAATCAAATGAACCGATCTTGTAGAAACACTGGAATCATTTATGCATTGCAGTTTCTCTTTCTTGTTTTTGCTCCTTCTTCCCTGGGATATTCTGAGTGGATTGTGGCTATTTATCAAGATCTTGTGCTATTCGTGGTTTGCTTGTCGTTTTCGCTCGGGATTAGCATCATTCAAGGCAAACGCAAAGCTGCTTTCTCCCCCCCCCTGCCCCCCCCTCTTTTTTTTGAAAAATCATTTTTGGGGGCTGCTGAAGAGAGCTAGGACCCAGGAGACACCTTCCCAAACAGCAGGGGTTGTGTGCTTTCACATAGCAGTACTGTACAAGGAAAACCCCGTTGGATCTGTTATTGCGGGATACTTGTGAAATATACATTGGATTCTTTCTTATGGCTGCATCCCGGATCTGGAAATTTTACTTGGGGACTAAGAGGATCTGAAAGGCTACATGATATGGAAGATTTCCAAGCAAGATTCCGAGTCTTGTCATAGAGCTCACAGACTTCCTCACTTACTGGCCTTTCTCCTTCCTTCTTTTTTTTCCCCCCCTTTAAATTTCTTCCCTCTTTTTCTGCTCTCTCCTCTCTCAGCCTCTCCTTTTCTATCTGCCTCTTCTCTCTCTCCCCCCCACCCCCAGTCTTCCTTTTTTTCCTGCTCTGCACCTGGATTGTATCTTCACCAAACAATCGGGCACTTTGAGAACTAACTGGAGGCAGTCTTGTAGGGAAGAGCTGTATGGAATTATCTGCTTTTATGGTGAACTTGGCATTTGTGAATGGGTATCTTGTTCACGATATTAATTGCTAGCAAAAACAAGAGAAGGAACACAGGAGTACAACGTGGATTTTTCTGAATACGCATTGTGATGACCAGCAATTACCTTACCGACTGATAGCCGGAGGAGAATCATTTGGAAGACTGTTGTGGGTAAGGTCATTTTATATATGCAAACCCTTCCGTGGCGTGAGCAAACTTGGGCGTTTGTAATGGGAATGGGTGACTTGGATGATTGCTGCATCGCATTGATGGCTGTGATGTGGCCGTTATTGGCACTGAATGGAATAACTGCAGTTGGGTGTGTTGGTGTGTGTGCGTGTGCGTGTGTGTATGTGGGTCTGTATTCTGAGTGTAATTGAAAATAAATCAAAGCATCACTCCCCCCTCCAATTATTTTGATGTGGAAGAGTGTCTTGAATTAATCCTGGGTAGTCACTCTTTTGTTTGGATGCAATATTTGTGGCTCCTGTGTTCTGGAAGAGGTCGCAGCAGTGAAAGGAGCACTTACTGAAGAGCCCTATTTAAAATGAAACGAGCTACTCTTTATTCATTAAAAGAAATATGTTTTCAACTCAGTGCAGCATTCTGCTGCATTTCACAGCCGCAATGGGACCAGAGACATCCCACTTGTCAAGTTCTTAAACTTTAAGGTGATAATCATTGTTAATTGTCCTCTGGGTTGTGATTATTGGAGATTATTAAGTACCCTGGGCTACTTTTTTTATCCACTGGATTATCATTCAGAATGAAAAAGTAAAGAAGAGAAAAAGCTGAAAACGATGAGAAAAAAGAAAAAAAAGCAATATTATTTTAAATGTCACCATGATGCTTTCTTTCTCAAGTTCAATTGCCCCATAATCTAATTATTTACCCAATACCCGAAATAGCTAAAGCTGCGACCCACGTGCAGGGGAGTCAAAGGTCTGGAACCGGAGAGCATCCTTTTATTGCAATGCAGCCAGCTTTGGAAATGCAGGCAATTACACACTTCCCTTAACCTTAAGTTGAGGATGCGGCTTATCTGCTGTATCTATTATACCCTTTGGGTAAAAAGTTAGAGACTAGAGCACGAAGGATGCTTAAACATATTCTGCCTCAGAAAAGGGATAAAGAAAAATCAATATTGATGACGTGGTTCAGTGCACCGTACTGCAATGCTAAAGTCCCATATTCAGTTCCTATGATGAGAGAATGGAGCATTTACATGTGTTATAAATCTCACCCGGCAGATTGATCTGAAGGGGAAGGGAGAAGATATGTGGATATGTAGGAAGATGGATGGAAGTCGTGCATAATCGGTGATTATGTAACTTCATTACATCAGTGAGCTTCAGTCAACGATAGTGAGATGAAATGATTGTATAGAGGGAGGCTCCTTCACCCTGTTAACTTTTGAAGGCTTGTAACAGCTTACAGAGGGGGAGGAGGGCGGACAGAGATTAGCTCCAAGGGTCCTGTAAACCCTGATCCCTGTGGCAAATTTAGCATGAGTTTTCTCATAGTGAGTTTCTGAGGGATGGCCGATCATGTAAGCATTAGGGCTGGACAGGAGCAATTTTAGCCACACCCGTGGAGAGTCAAAATGAGTCCGCAATGTTTCACAAGTGCCCCATTGAGTAATTGGGGCTGATGATCCCAGCCAAGGTCACAGTTCTGTACCCTATGATTGAAATATGTGACCCCAACTGAGAAGAAAGTCAAATCCATTGAAATGAACACTGAACAGAATGACTGTTTGGGGTCTTCTCTTGCATTTTTTCCTGCTAGAGCTTGATGCAGATTTCAGGCTGGTGGTTCCCTCAATAAAAACGATTGCCTCCACAGTGTGTCAGAAACGAGTGTTTGATACCTTTCTCTTTGCCTTGACAACCCGTTTCTGGGCCATGTTAACCCTCTGGGAAAAGAGCAGCAAAACCCTTCAAAGGTAATGATATCCTGCTCAATTAAAAAAATAAATGGTGATGAATTCATTATTAACACAAATCCCAGAAATCAAGAGCAACCCATTTTCAAGTTTTACTTATTGAATGACTCCAAAGACATGTTGCAGCCGCCTGTGACTTTTACCACGAGAGGAGATAAATGTACTGTGCTCACTGTATACAGAGGAGGGGATACTGAAAGATAAAATGTCATGTTCCCTGATCTTTTATTTGGAGCTGGGATTTCCTTTAAAAGAATATGCACATCAGCTCCTCTTGGCCTTCTACTGTTTCAGGGTGTGTTTTCCCCTCAATCTAGTCCCTCAGTATGAAACTGCTTAAATCCTAACCCTATTGAATTAAATCATCTTCTCTTCTCACCTAGTTGTGCTATTTCCTATTTTCTCTGTACATTTATTTTATGTAAAAGGCTAAATGACTTTTCTGTCATGGAGATGAGATGGTTCTTTCGGTTTTTCCAATGGAGTCAGGTGCAGGATCTGAGACACCCACTAAGTAACTTTGAAAAGATCTGCTCACACCCAATCAGAATGGTGGAGTGGAATGAAATCTTGAGCTCCGATATCTGAGATGACTTTCTTATTTCTGCAGGACATGCCCCAAACATTGATATATTGTACCAGTGGATTTGGAGGTTTGGTGTTCATATTGTGTAGGAAATTGGATGTGAAGTTAACTCCTGATTCCTTCCTTCAGGGGTCAGGGTAATACTACAGCTGCTTCCATGCTGTTAATCTTCAACTATGTGCAGAAATATAGTCTGCAATGATTTTTCCTACACTCCTTATTTTAATATTTTATAAAGGACTTCTTCAGTTGTTTTCTGACATAAGCCACACGTATGTTCCCGAAATGGCATATTCTAGAGGCATGATAAACTCAGGAGTGGATGGAAATAATACTAGAAAGGAAAAGAAGTCTCTAAAAAAATGACACTGACCGTGAAACATACATAGACATGTCATTGCTATTCTTTTACTTGAAGACTGCATATAGTCACATTAGGAAAGATAGTTTCAATCATTTGAATGGCACTTTATAACCTGTTACTTTCTTTTGGATGAGAATTATGTAACTCAGCCCAATTATGGCATTTTTCTTAAGTATTTTACAAATCAACAATCAAAAGCTTTGCTTAATAGAAAAGCATTTAAATGTGAAGGCAGTACATAATTGTAATGATAATATCTACTCTATTTTATTGCTATTTTGCCAGTCCAAGTTATGTACTTAGATGAGAAAATATTCAGGAAAATCCCATTTATAAATATAGAAAGTACTAATTTTGTTTCCTGACCAGTTGCTTCAGCAAAGTCAGGAGATCTAGCTGATAAGTGACCACATTATTCCTAAAACTAGAGAAAAATGTAAAAGTAATTTTTATTATGTTTGCAAGGCATGTGAATAAATCATATTATTGGTAAAATGACAAATAGAGAAAGTATTTTTAAGAGCAACTGAACTTGGAAGATTAATTTAAGATTTATATTTCAGAATCTTTTAATCTGTTATACACTGAGTTTGGGATAGACATCATCTTACAATTGATATCATCGTTGGTGTTTGGCAAATCTCGCGTTTTTATAAAGCAGACTATAATATGTGGCAAGCAAAGCACCCAAGTGTTGATTGACAAGACTTAAAAGTAGCAAGTTTTCTGGTAATGCTCAACTTATAAAGCATAATTCGAATGGCATCATTTGGGTAGCTATAGATAAGGCCGTATCAGCAGTTTTCTTGTTAAATTCCAATCCTATTTCCATTAGTAGTGTCAGGAATTCTGAGACATCCAGGCATTGTAGAATTCGGGGCTGAGTCAGAGGGCCCAAGTTGCACTGCAGGCTCCATTCGTTACCAGCTTTGTGACTCCTGACCCCACATTTTACCTCTCTCTGTTCAAGATAATTATTTAAAAAACACAGAAGCGTTACATATTGCACGAAAGAAACGAGCTGTGTGTCTAAGTGTTTACCATCATGCTATGCCTTAGCGATACATGGAATTACTCTTATTAAGGGTTCTCCAAACGTGGTATGAATTTAGCAGTGCATTTTTTCTCACACCCTTATTGTAAATCTTTATAGGCATTTGCTAGTGCCAATTACAGTTAGCTGGTAGGTAATATTGTTCAGTGAGTAAGCAGCACAGACAAATTTAAAGCTTTGGTTGCTAGTTTTCACCCAGTACTCAGTTTTTTCAGCAGTACTCATAGGGGATTATAATTGTCTTAAGTAACTAAAAAAAACCCAGTTACTTTTGAAGAACAATCAAAGAATGGTAATGAAGGGTTTTGTATGTGAGAGTGTTTTAAGCTGATTTCTTTTTTTTAATGCTCCTGAGTACTTAAGTGTTTCTCTTTTTGGTAACAAGAGTACACAAACAAATGTTCACAAACAAACTTGATGGTACCACTTAAAATGGGTCAATTGACCAAAAAGCTACTCTCATTTATCACTTTATTAACAAAAGCATAATGAGTTTGAATACTAAGCATAGTAGAGGACATAAGGATATAAAGATAATAGTTCTGTTTTGGAATTTGCTAGTTGCAATAATTGCTAACGTTCTTTAGGGGGAGGCAATCCCCCATGTGTCGGTACTAACACTGCATTTCTTTAATGTTCTTGTATCTTAACATAAATACGTTTACATATATGAGAAGGGCATAGTCAGTGACATGACCTTCCGTATATGTTTTTAAGTGACTGCATAATCAGGTGCAAAAGAAAGTTTTTAGATTTTGGGTAAGGTAGAATTGGAAAGTGGAAAACGAATGCTGTAAAGAAAAGTGTACATGGATTTAAAATAAAGAACTGTCCTGTTATAGTGCATTTTCCTCTTCCTAACTTCCCAGTGTCTTGCTTTTTACTTTAAGAATCCCCAATATTTCTTTGTTTCAGATGAATTTCATCATGCCTGTTTCTGTGACTTCATTGAAGTCTTTAAATATAGCAAGCATTTTCTTGGTTTCCTATTTTTTAAAAATGCATGTTCCTTATGTCTCCTGGCAATGCTTTAGATTTGCTCTAGCAGATTTACAAAGGAATGTTGTAGGAATGTAGACAGGCTTGTTTATTTGACAAATTCTGCTAATCACCTTACAAATATGCTTTTAATTTTCACCCAGAGAATGCCACCCTAGAGTATCTTACACTGAAGATAACATTCCATTATAGGCCAACCACATGGCTCGATGGACGTACCCTTCCTGCCTTCCCTGACCACTGGCTTGCAATGAAACATCCTTAATTGACATGCTTTTTGGGTTCCCCTGTGTAGAAACAATATTCAGGTGCCAGAACTCTCAGACTCCTAAGGCTTTTAGCTTTAGAGAAGGGATGACTGACTGACCTGGTGTTGCTTTCCTATCAAACGATCTGAAATTGCCAAGCAATGAACTGTGGATAAGGCAGAGGGAGAAAGCAAAGCCCTTGAAGATTTTTCTTCTGAAAACCTGCTCTTTCCTGTTTTCATATTAAAACATTAAAAGTAATATTTTTCATAACAAGCTATTCAAAGGGCATGTTGTAGTTAACTATGTACATACATATAAAATTCAATAAATGGCACTAAAAGAGCTCTTTTATTCATACAAGGGCTACATGTTTAAGAATGTATATTTAAGAGTAAAATTAGATTGTTATTTTTGTAGTACATCCTCAGTTAGGAAATTGTCTGTGGAGATTGGACTCACCAAAAAAATGAAGTGGACTTGGGATTGTGATCATATAATTACAGATTTTCACTCTTTCAATATGTTTGTTAATTATGTAGCTTATACTTTATGTGAATTATAATTATAATAAATCACTTTATGAATGAATAATCATAAAATTATTCATTCACTGGTTTATTTTCTCATGGCCTGATCAAAGTGACTTAATTGGTAGGTTCTTACCCTATCAACATTTATATGTAATACAACTGTGACTTAATACAGTGATCTTCATCATTTTCTGGTATAAAGTTCCCCTTTTCAATTAAAAAAATTTGGAAGGCTATTTAATCATAGTTGTACTTTCAGTATCAGTCCATTGAGAAAAAGCATAATAGTCAATTATGAATATAATAATTCTTTTAAAAATGAATTTGTGTATAGATACAACAAGGTCTATTTATATCTTTGAAATACATTGCTTATCTACATAGAAAATTTGGTGTGTGTGTGTGTGTATATATATATATATATATATATATATATATGTAGATTCTAGACCTCGTGGAGTAAATCCTGCAGCTTTGGTAAATAAAAGGCCTATATATGTCTAGAGCCAAAATACTTGCATTTCATGTGCTCGTGAATCACGTTTATCTTACATACAAAATGAAAGACAAGTGCTTCTGGTGGTGGAATATGGCTCAAAGAAGTTGGATTTTGGATGGATAGGCTTGGAATATCTAATTTCCTATGTACATACATTTAAAGTTCCAACACAGGTAAATTCACATTCAAATTTTCAGATTCAACTATTGTAATGTAAATTTGTCTGATATTACAAAATAATTACATTTGAAAAGAAACATTTTATTACAGTGAAAATGAATTATTGTAAATATAGCCAGAGGTGATTAGAGTGGCCTCATAAAAATCTAGTATAATTATATGCAGTGTAGGAGTAAAGGATGCCTCATTATGTCATTTTAGCCAACAAGGAAATTTTGGATGAGAGGAATGAAATTAAGTGTCTAAGATCTCACAATTTCTTTGGCTCTCCCGTGATGCACGATTCTGGTTTCTTGATATGATACAAGCCCTCAGTTGAGTATTTTAGTTATATGGCAATATGTCTTGGCATAAAATATTTTTTTGGTAGCGTGCAGCATAAGAAAAGTAACTGTTCTTGTTGAGGCTAATTTTAGTGCATCTAATCCTTTGGCACTTTATTGATTTGTGATCACTCTCATGGTGCCCTCACTCAGAATTTGTGGACTTTATGTTTCTCGGATGCACACCGTGCCCTTCTTGACCTCATTTGATCTCTGGAGACACAATACAAGGAGAGCTGGGAAAAATAGGTCATGGGTGGGGCCTCCTTGCCTTTTCCGTACTGTCCTTTTTCTCACTAGTTTTGTATCTCCCCACCTGTAGGGAATGCTCTTCTTTGGAACCCTTCCTTTTGCCTGACTCTCCTGCACATCCGCCATGTACATCCCTGACATTAGGACTGCCATCAATGTCTCAGTGGTGCGTGCTGCCATCTTGTTTCCAAAGTCATCCACCAAGGGGGTCTTATCAAGTGATCTTTCAGCTACAGTTTATCCTACTTTGAAGAGATGGAATTTCATATTTTATTTCTTCATCAACAGGCTCACTGTTTACACAGACAGTCATGAACTAATTTGGGAATAATGAAGACAGCATCATTTTTATCAGGTTTGCCAAGGTAGTACCACAGAGCTACTAAGTAAAGGAGATACAGTTCTGTGTGCGGGTGTGTATGATTTTTGTCAAGATGTTTAACATATGAATCCCTGTTAACATGCGAAAGGGAAAAGTTTGGAATAATAGGCTCCTCCCCTTCATATTATAATGGTGACATTTGGAGGAAATATGCCAGGAATCCCTCCACCCACCCACCCAGAAAATTGGTTTCAGTAGACTGCATTTTTGATGATAAGGAAGAGAAGGTGCTGTGGAGGACATATTTTTATTGGTTGGCTCTTGCAGTGCCCTCCAGTCCTATGAGGCATACAGCTGCCTAAGGTACCTGTTTGAAGAAATGATACTGGCTACGAACATTGTGATGTTCCCAGCGTCTCTGCCAACTTTATTTCAGAAGGAACACAGCCAGGGGAGCTAAACACAGCAGTAAAGATGGAAAACAGAGACGTAGAATGGTATCAAGTATTTTGTGTACACAAAGCGTCATGTGGCCAAGGGAGAAAATTTGAATGTAACAAATGAATCTGGTGGCTCAGTGCTTGGCTTTTGAATACCCCTGTTAAAGCCTCTAATTGTTCTCACCATGACAGAGCTCCTGAATGGCACTCAAGAGGCTCCCAGCTCCTTAGTGTGCAGAGGAAATGCATTCAAGGGGTCTCTAGGGGTTGTGGACTCTGCTGTTTTCCCTTGTCAGGGTTCTCCTCCAGGGCCCATAATAACACAGTCACAGAGCAAGCTGCTCATGTCAGCAGGTGGGCTCATCGCAAGGAATGAGTGGCTTCACTTAGCTCTAGGAAGCCAGTGCCTGTCTGTTTTGTATTTCCAGGGCCCAGCGTTGTGCCTGGCATAGAGTAGGCCATCATCACGTCACCTTTATATGAACGGATGCTTAAGCATTTAGCGACAGCAGATCCGTTTTAGATCAGTGTTGTCACAAATGTATGCTGCAATGTAAACTGAGACAAAAACTGCTGATTTAAGAAAGTAAAGAAGGAAAATGGAGTAACCAAGGAGAGAGGATTAATATTAGGTAATTTGTAGCCTACAGATAGACTGAGGGAGAAGAAATGGCCAACACTTTCTCATTCTCTCCCTCCCTTATTTCCTTCCTTTCTTCCAATTGCTTCTCCTTCCTTCCTGTCTCTCTCCCTTCTACCCCCACCATAGATATCACAGTATCTTCAGTGTACAGGGTGGTATAACAGGGCCTGTAAGGGATATAGAGATGAGTGGTGTCATATGTCCAGGACCAAAGATGGTTAGTCAGGAATAGGGGTGATAAAAACATCATATATAACTATAATTCAAGATAGTGTGGTACATTTATACAATGGAGTATTACTCGGCTATAAAGAAGAATGAAATCATACCATTTGCAACGATATGGATGGACCTAGAGAACATTATGCTAAGTGAAATAAGTCAGTCAGAGAAAGACAAATACCATATGATCTCACTTATATGTGGAATCTAAAGAACAGAATTAACGAGCAAAGTAAACAGAAGTGGTCTCAGAGACATAGAGGAACAACTGATGGCTGTTAGTTGGGAGGGGGTGGGGATGAGGGAGAAGGGGAAGGGGTTAGACAGCATAAATACGCAACTACAATATTGCCACAGGGATATGAAAGACAGTTTGGGGAATATAATCAATAATGTAAATATTTTTTAGGGTGTCAGACAGCACTTGTGTTATTAGGGAAGCCACTTCATGGATGGTGTAGATGCCTGACCACTGCACTGTACACCTGAAGCTGAAGCTGAATAATATTGTATGTCAAATATATATATATATATATATATATATATATAGTCACGGGATATGGAGTATAGTATAGGGAATAGAGTCAATGGAAGTGTAATAGATATATACGATTTCAGAGGGGTAGTAGATTGGGGGAGAGGAGTTATCACTTTGTGAGGGGTGAAATGTATAACTACTACATTGTTTTGTACACCTGAAACTAATAATAATAAAAAGGAAAAAAAAGATAGTCTATGTGTACTTCTAAGAGAGGTGTCAAGTATGGTATAGTGTCAGGAAAGGGTCAGAACACATGTATTCGGAGAGCCTTGTTAAAGGAGATGAGGTTTAGGTTAGACTTGGAAGGGTCTCACATTGGTGTGGAGAAGATATAACATTCCAGGTAGAGTGGAGATCAAGAACAAAGATCTTGTAAGCAGGAGTAAAGCGAGCGTGCTTGGGGCAGAGCCGATGTTCTATTTTTCCCAGAGAATAGGGTACATGATGCAGAACATAAGAAGATAAGACTGGGGCCCCAAGTTCCCCGGTCAGGCAGGAGCCAATGAAATGGGGCTTCATGAGCATAAGAAAAATGGAACATTTTATGACCTACTCAGGTTTATGCTTTAGGAAGAAGAGGAACAAATTAAGAGTTTGTATCTCCGGGGTACTTTTGATTTCCAGTTTTCTGAATTTCCCAAGGACTCCTGAATTCCATCTTCATTCCAAATTTCTTCATGTTGAAGCTCTGCTCTCAAACAGTCATCGTGGGCTCTCTTCATTTCCTTTCTTCCTTCCTCCTTTCTAAGACTAAATCACTGTTGCAAGTGCTAGATAAATACAGAGGCCAAACTTTAAAATTAACTATTTTTTTTAAAGCATAATACAACATTTTGTAATGGAATGTATCCATTCCAAGTATCTTTGCTTGATAGTATTAATAAGTTGCTACTTGCCCTAGCAAAAATACTGTGGTTTAAATGTAACTCTTCGATGAGAATGTTTCAAGTTTCTTTCTTTCTTTATAGTGATGGCAATAGCAAAATGACCCAAAGCAGCAATTCATTTGGGAGGAAGGGGAAATTGGAGGATGCAGCTAGGGAGAAAAAGAAAAAAGGAAAGGGTTTTACATAATATAATGACAAGGTGGAAATATAAATTCTAAAATGGCTTTGTATTAAGATCATATGGAAAAAGAATAATGCTTTAGAGTATAATATACATTCAATAATAAGAAAATAGGATTTATTCCTAGCAAGGGTGAACTCTCCTGTTAACTACCAGTAATTATGTGAGCCTCCTAAAAAAACCTCAAAACTCATTTTAGCTGAGTTTCAATTCTTTCCTTTATCAAATACTTTATCTACACTTCTAATAAGTAGAAGGAACAAAACTACTAGGGCTTGTTCTTTTGATACTTTCTCTGGTCACTCCATATGGGAAATTCTAGTAAGTTGGGAAATGGCCAAACACGGATAAAACGAAAAGGAGTGCAATTTACTTAGGCACCAAGCAAATATTACATGTACGATCATTACGATTTGGCTGAAAGAGGAAGTATCGTAAGTGTAGTCTTGTCAAAACTCACCCCTTTAGCCCTGAGTATTCTGATTCCATGGTGGAATGGAGCATACAAATTTGTACTTTAAAAGTGTGCTGTCAGTGGGAGCACCGAGGTGTGCCTTGGGAGGGCTTCCGCAGAACCCTCTATCTCAGTACTCTCTTCCCCTTCCTACCGTACCTAATTATGGGTGTTGGATGCTTTCTCAACATTCTGCAAAGTGCCCTGCCAACTTGGCTTCAACTTGCAAGTTTGCAGCCCTTTTCAATCAAATGCCACAGGCTAAGGCCCTCCTATGCTGTAATTCTGGTGCTGCCACAATAATCAGGGGGTAATTGCGCAGCAGGTGTGGCTTACACTGGCCCTTGGTAACCACTATCCTTTGATCCTTTTATATTGGCTGAATCACTCCTTCCATTAGGCATTTTAATTAATTCCTTCATGAATGAATAAGAAATACTATTTGAGGGCCCTGTCTGTTGTAAGGTTTGTGCTTAATATGGGCTGAAGATGTAAAATAAAATTCTTGACATCAACAGCTTATGGGCTGGGACGGCCAGTTAGCTCAGGTGGTTAGAACGCAGTGCTCATAACACCAAGGTTGCCGGTTCGATCCCCACATGGGCCACTGAGCTGTGCCCTCCACAACTAGATTGAAACAACTACTTGACTTGGAGCTGATGGGTCCTGGGAAAACACACTGTTCCCCCCCCCAAAAAAAAGCTTATGGCCTAGTGGGGAAGACATATATGTTTTATTGGGTTCTCTGAAAGCAGGAGGTTTAGTTGCTTCTGAAGCAGAGGGAGAAACCGATGGCAATGTGGTTGTGGCTGAGGCTTTAGCAGATCCTATAGGTCCTTGAAAATACTCTGAAATTGAATCAAGAGTCCGGGCTTTCAATTCCCACATCAGGCAGTCACTGGCTGTGGGGTGCCCTGGGGGAGGGGATATAATCTTGAGCAAGACAGTTTCCTGTAGTTGCTGAGGGCAGGTCCCACTGAGGGATTCCGCTCTGACAAGGACATTTTATTCCTTTGCCCTTGATGCATGCTGCAATGATACCTACCATAGAAAGCACTTAGGAAATACTGGGAAATCTGAGATATTTGTTTAAAGGGGTAAAGACACTAAATATTACTGAGCACAAGGCCTTGCTCAATGGCGTTAAATTTCAAAGAATGTGATTTTCTGAGGAGTATAGTTGCATCCATATTATAATTACTCTTGTTAGAAGTTATCAGAGCATCAATATTTAATGAGCATCTCCTATGTGCCCTGGACTTCCATAGGGAGAAAGGAAGGAGTTGAAAATCCAGGCCCCGAGTGTTTACATAGGACCCATTTTTCTTCAGTGATTTATGGGCTTGATCCCAAGGTTAAGGGGAGGGGTTGGTGAGAGGTCAGGGAAGGGGCAAGGAAATGGAGCAGAGGAGCTCTCCGCCAAGTTCTCTGAATTCCAAAGATAATAAGACAATTGTTTGGGTTGTCTGGGGCAAGGCTATAGAGGGATAGTGAAAGTTGGCAGAAGGCAAGGCGTGATGAACTTGAGTGCTAGTGAAATGAGATGAATGTAGATTTACTGGTACAGAACAGACAGTAAAAGCGGTGCTTCATTAACATTGGTCTGTCTGTGATTTGGACTAGTGACGGGGTAGTTTTGAATATGATGAATCTGAAATCATAGAAATAATATATCCTAGAGTTTAATTTTCACTGAAAGGAAGAGTTTCATATAACACCATTCACTTTAATATTATGTAAAATATTAATTTATTTCCTTAATGTGAGGGAAGTGCCATTACCTTAGATTTTTAAATGCTTTCTTCAGCCCTAGTGAGATGATAGGAAGTACATCACTCCTATCACCTGGAAAGATATTCAATCAAGTTGAATACACTGAGACCAATTGTGCCTGTAATTTTTAAAACTAGTGGCTGGGTCTCAATGGGAAACCATTCATTAAATCACAGAAAATTTGACTAGGAATGAACTTAGTACACCTCCTTGCAGATACATAAAATCTCTCTATTACAACTCAAATAATTATCCATTAACTGATGTTCATTTTAATAAACAACCACTTTCACTATTTGTCCCCTCACTTGACCTGACCTTTGTATAGATTATCGACTCAATTCAGTTCAGCAGAGACTCCCAGATTACCTACCTTCTGGATGCTGAATGCAAGCACTAGGCTAGAATGAGCAATCTGCTCATTGTCAAAGCCATGAAAGATGTGCACTGCTGAGTATTTTTAAAGATTTGTCTTAAAAGGAAAAAGTAGTTCTCACCACTACTACCACCACCAGGCCTGCTCAAAACAACTGATCCATTCCTTCTGTAGTCCTGGCATGTCTTTTGTAATATATATATATATATATATATATATATATATATATATATATATATATATATATTTTTTAACAGCATTTTTTATTAGTTTCAAGTGTACAAAACAATATAACGATCAGACATTTATACACCTCACCAAGTGATAGCCCCAACAAGTCTATTAAAA
>NW_017731600.1:1497658-1505043 GCF_001890085.2 Hipposideros armiger | reverse complement strand
CTGTTGCTCAGAGCTCAAACTCTTGAGCGAGCTCTTAACCAACTGAGCCACTCAGCCGGCCCTCATTATGAATTTATACCAACTGGAAAAACAGTGAACCAAGTTTACTATTTGGAAGTGCTGAAAAGGCTGCATGAAAAAGTTAGATGACCTGAACTTTTTGCCAACAATTCATGGCTCTTGCATCACGATAATGCACCAGCTCACATGACACTGTCTGTGAGAGAATTTTTAGCCAGTAAACAAACAAATAACTGTATTGGAACACCCTCCCTACTCACTTGATCTGGCCCCCAATGACTTCTTTCTTTACTCGAAGATAAAGGCAATATTGAAAGGAAGACATTTTGATGACATTCAGGACATCAAGCATAATATGATGACAGTACTGATAGCCATTTCAGAAAAAGAGTTCCAAAATTGCTTTGAAGGGTGGACAAGTTGTTGGCATGGGTGCATAGCTTCCCAAGGGGAGTACTTTGAAGGTGACCATAGTGATATTCAGCCATGAGGGATGTAGCACTTTTTCTAGGATGAGTTCACGAACTTAATTGTCCTATCTCATACTTCTGCCTTCACATTAAGCAACTCTTTACTTCTCTTGACACCCAAGCCCTAACTGAAATAACTTTGATTTCTGATTGGTAAATGATCCCCAGCACAGAGAGGACTGTTTCTCCTGAGAACGTTATGTGCTCCCAAGCCACCGCTAGCCATGTCTTTTTCTCATCAAATTTGCCATTCAAAAAATTTACTTCTGTGTGTCTCCCCCACTTGAATGTAAGACTGAGAGCATAGGACCTCATCTGTCTGGTTTACCGCATATTTTGGTGCCTAGGAAAGTGCCTGGTCCATAGTATGATTTCATAATTATCAGATAGAGGAAGGGAGGATTTCTCAAGGTGTCCTGGTCTTAGTAAGATAAGAGGAGAAAGGGGAGTTGAATGAAATAACACAATGAGTCCAGTTTGGTAGATATAAGGCCTTTGCATTGTAAAGGTTTTGTTCATGATGCAATGTTAGTTATATAGTGAAGGTACTGCCTGTTTCACCCCTCAGGTCAGAGCACAAGCCCATCACATGCCCTAAATTGCCAGGTCAGTTGATCAAATACCCTAATGTCAAGCTGAGGACTTAGAATATATAGCCAAAGGTTTTGGTTATATCAATAATACTGAAAACAATGTTTTAGAACCATTAATCTGACAATAATTTCTAAGGTCAGCAAAGCAGGAATAGACTGTAGTCTATGTTTAAGCAGCTACTGAATTTTTATAAATTATGTGATAAAACTCATATTTTTTAGATTTGTAGATTTTTGTCCCTACAATTTTTTTCTCTACATATAAGTGTCCATTATGAAGTTTTTAAAAAGCTATAGAATTTTCAATTTTAGTCTCCTTCCTGGTATTAATATATCCTTTCCTAATTGCAGAATATATCATGATATACTAGAATTGACATTAGGATCAAGGTAAGCCTGAGTTCCAATTTTGGTTTTAACATTTATCAGCTATGGAACCTTTGACAAGTTGCTCAGTGTTTCAGAGTGTCAGTTTCCAGATCTCTGAAGACAAAAAAATGCCTACCTTTAGGATTATTAGGAAAAGTAAAACTAATATATGTGCAGCATATAATGCAGTGCTTGCCAAATAGTAGCTACACAATAAATGGTAATCCTTATTACTTTAGTATTTTGACATGCGTTATATTATTAAAATATAGCAGTTAAGAACATTCTTTAGTTTTTCACTATACCCAGTGGTCAATTTTCCATACTCATTTTATTAATCTGTGAGCCACATATGTACAATGGGTCACTCCTTCATCTTGGTAGATTTTGTTCACTTGGCGTTCGGTATAATACAGTCTCTTAGTTTAATTTCTTTTTCAGTTTTTGCTCCTTTTTGGTCTCCTTTGCTGACCTCTTCCCTTCCCTCTTCTTCATGATGGAATGCCCTATGGCTCAGCTCTAAGTCATCGTCTCAGTCTACACTCACCTCTTAGTGATTTAATCCACTCACATGGCTATAAATACCATTTCTGTCACCACCTCCTAAATTTACACCCCCACCTTGTTCTGTGTCCCGAAATCCAAACACGTATGTCTAACTACCACTACCTACTTCACATTGTTACTTATAACCTTGTCCAAAACTCAACTTCTCTTTTCCCACCCAAATCTATTCTACTCACAGTTTCCCCATCTCAATTGATGTCAATTTTATCTCCCTCCCTTTGTTCAGGCCAAAAATCTTGGAATCCTCCATCATGCTTCTCCTTCTCTCACACACCACATGTAATATGTCATGAAGCCCTGTTGGTACTGTGTTTACATATATATCCAGAATTTAACCATGCTCACCACCTCTATGACTATCACCTGTGTCATCTCCTTCATAAATTGCTGCGGTAACCTCCAAACTGACTGTGCCTCTGCTGTTGCCCTCTACAATTTGCTCTCCATGGAGCAGCTATGGCTGTGCTTTGAAAATGGGAGGCAGGTCATGTCACTCTACTAAAAGCCCTACTAAGTATGCTGATTTTCCTTAGAGTCGAGGTGTAATCAGAAACTATGGTGAATGTTTAAATAAAAAAAAATTACTACATAAAAACACATTGCCACTAATCCCTCTCATAATACTCCCCCTTGCTACGAACACACTTATTCCATTATTCTTTTTTTTTTTTTTAAGCTGAGCCATCCTGCCACCTGTTGGCAGCTCAATGGCTGCTCAGCTTGGGCCGGGACTCGAACTGCTGTTGCTCAGAGCTCAAACTCTTGAGTGAGCTCTTAACCAACTGAGCCACTGGGCCGGCCCTATCCCATTATTCTTGCCACTTCCTGAAGCAGTTATGGAAGTCCTCTTTCATGTGTGTCTTTAGTTGCGCTGTCGTGGCTGCTTAGATGTCCTGAATCGATTCAAAATGTTTACCTTTCATGGTCATTTTGACTTTGGGAAAGAGCCAGAAGATGCACGGTGGCAGATCCAGTGAATAAGGTGGATGAGGACACACCATAATGTTTTTATTTGACAGAAATTGCCGTACCAGAAGCGATGTGTGACACAGTGTTGTCATGATGGAGGATGATGTAAAGACACTCACGAAAGAGGACTTCCAGAACTGCTTCAGAAAGTGGCAAGAACGATGGGATAAGTGTGTGCAAAGCGAGGGGGAGTATTTTGAGGAGGATTAATGGCAATGTGTCTTTTACCATAATAAATTTTTTTATTTAAACATTCACCATATCTTTTGATCACACCTTGTATAAGCAAAATACTGTACCTATTATGGCCTAGAGACACTGGCCTATATTTCTTCTTTGACTTCATTTCCTCTATTCATCCAGCCTTTTCTCCCTTTCTTATTTCCTTCATCCTGAACTTGCTATTGTTTGAACATGACAGGTAAGTTCATGATTTAGGACTTTTGCACTGGCTGTTCTCTTTATCTGGAGCATTACTTGTATTTCCCAGAAGTCTGAAAGTTAACTTTCTCACCTCCATCATTTTGGGCTTTTATGTGTCGTCTTTGCATTTGTGTCACCTTCTCCCTGAGACCTACCCTGACCACACCCTCTAAAATTGCAACACACCCACCTCCACACTCCTGATCTCCTTGTCCACTTTTAAATATTTTTTAGACACTTCTTACCTTGTAACATTTTTCATAAGTTACTTCTTTTTTAAAAAAACTAGTTTCAGGTGTACAAAACAATGTAATAGTTAGACATTTACACCCCTCACAAAGTGATAACCTCCCTTGCCCAATCTACAACCCCTCTGACATCGTATATAGCTGTTACAATTCCATGGACTCTTCACACATATCAGGGGATCAATAAATGGTAGCTATTAATTGTCTCACAGTAGTGAACTCACATGATTTACACCCAAAATCAAAAGTATTACAACATGAACCCTTTGCTTCCAAATTAAAGTTTCACTAATTACTGCCATGGGAAGAGTATAACTACTCTAGGTACAGAAATCTGTATCCTATTTTATTAGCTTCACCTGGTAAAAACAAAGATATACAAATAGTTGATAGTTCACATGTGTCAGTAACATAAATTGACACTGTTCTTTTTACTTGATACCAACGAAACGTCATATAATTTAAAAAGTTAGGGGCAATTAAATATTCTCTAACATGGGAAATTTTTTAAATATTGCATTATGATAATTTAAAAGATTATTGAGAAATCCCCAAGAGTTAAAGAGCTGACAAAAAATGATATTCCCACTATGCATTTTAATGAATAACCAGTTTTCTCTCCCCACCCCGCCCCGCTGTTTTTTTTGTAGATTCCAATGACAGTTTGGATTGTTCAACATATTTAAAATTTTGGTTCTTTTCCACATCTTATAAATAGAAAAAATAATTGTAATGAGGTATTCTTATGTGCCTCACACATGGAGGTTCTAGTGTGTGGAATTCAATAGAAAATAAATACTTTTTTTTCTTTTTTATATTTGTAAAAACACTGAAAAATAGTTACAACTGGATGCCTTTTGTAAATCAAAACAAAAAGTATTATTTCTGACTATTGAATGGATGTTCTCATTTTGTCTCTTTTCCAATCATCAGTTGCTTATTCTAATAAAATACATTCATTCTCTATATTTCATTCATATACCTTAGTCTTTTCCAGATAATTTACAAATGTTTTACTGCCTGCCAAGCCTTGTATAATTAAACTAGATGACAGAATGTACCCATAGTTTTTTCTGTGGATCTCTGACTATAGATGCAGAGGCTTACATTAAGTCAGGGGTGAATAATACAGTTACATATTTTTCTTCTTCCACTAAATATATTTTAAGGATGTTGATCATGGAATTCACTCAACAGGCAATTTGTGAATAAATCTATTGCTAATTTTTTCTTATCCTTTCATTTTCTCGGGTGTTCTCCATACAACTTTGTCTCTTTCCTCCAAGCTTGACATGTTCAAACATTCACCTATTCCTGCCTAAGTTCATTAATTATTTATCACCAGAAATGGGGTGGGGGGAGAACTGGAAAAAGGAAGAGAATAGAGAAGAATAGCAAACTTCAGGCTATTTCTTGGATGTTACCTTAGATCTAGACATTGTAAGTTTTCTTCCATGTCAGAAAGAACCACTTTTTCTAGGGTTTTTATTGCCACTCGTGCTTACTTCACTTTGTTACTCCTCTGCTGGTTGTGGGTGGATGGAGTTTGACTATTTCAGAATAGTTACTGGTGGGTGGGTTCAAGAATCTTTAGTGGGTTGAGAAAAAAGCCATGTTTATACAGATAGTGATCCTTCTATTAAAATCCTGAGAGTGAGTAATAGTTAATGGTTATGTTCACCACGCACAGAGCAGAGTCCATCTGTACAGGAACTGACAGTATCTGAAGAGAATTCCATAAGGGGCTTTGGATTTCTATAAAGGATTTGCACACAGGGGTTCTTATCTCCAAAATTTGGTTTTGTTACTTGGGAGACAAAGTTTCTCTCCTGAGGGCATGATATGGGCCTGGATGCCTTTGGGTCTATACAAGTACAAGATGCTATGAATCTGTCAAGACTTAGTTATCCTATTCCAGTAGGTCCAACACACAGCTTTAGTGCCTTGTGTACATTGCTTTAACTTTAGATGTAGTACATTTATGTTGGGTGGCTTTTGATTGTGGTTAGCTGTGGTAGTCACATGATCTCCTTAGATGCCAAGTGCGTGCATTCTCTTTGATTTGAAGTCCAGTTCTTTTTTAGTTTGACAGGCAGAGCTGGTAGAGACCAGTGATGCTGTGTATACACTGAAGGCACCATTAAATTTAGAGAACACTTCCTGTATGGCCAGGCCACCGGAAATAACAAGTCTTTCAAAATACAGAAGATTTTTGCCCGTTGTTCTTCAATGACGACTTCAATTAAACTAATATTTAGACTATAATAAATTCTAAATAGCTATCATTATATTCTCATTTTCTGTCTTATCTGTACTGGAGAAAATGTTTTACCTTAACCTTTACCACTTACCTTAATTACCAGAGTAGTCGCTCATGTTCATGACTCATTTTACTAAAACAATTCTATTAAAACTTGGGATTTAGGTAGCTATAAAATGTGTATTCCTGAATTACAACTTTTGTTAAGTAGAGAGCGGGTAGTCAAATTACTCATATTGTTTTGTAATTATGATTCAAAAACCTCTTCATACTAGGACAATGAAAGGTCCAAATGATTGGACATCGAGAACCCATTTAAAGGAATATTTTACTTTCATTTTATTGGCAAGTTTTAAAGCCAAATTTTAAAAAGCCCCAAAATGGACATAACTTAAGATGTGCATTTTAATGAAGAAAGTAGAGAAAATATGAAATGACTTGGAAAAAAGTGTATTTTTATCTTTTATAACTTCTATAAGTGATGCAACTTCTATAAGTGCTGATTTTTCCCCCCTGTTCTTTACAGAATGAAAGTTGCATGTAATTGACAGTACCAAATCCAGTGACATTAAAATGTGAATGTTTTAAATAAGTGACATATTTTAATTTGAAATTTTGAATCTAATATAAAATGCAAATTGCAATAGTCCTTAATGTAGGAAAGGGGAAAAATGTAGTGATTGAGTTTGGGGAAATTGTAAATTGGGCAGACCTAGCCAGCTGCAATGATGAACAAGGCTTCCTTTATTATTGCTTCAAGAAAAGCTATTGAGTGGCTAGCACAAAGTAGCTGCTTGAATGCGGGGATGTCCAATATCCCTCTGAGAGGCGTATTTGATTATACATTTTCCCTTTACCCTCTCCAAGTTCCACAGAGTCCTCATGATCACTGTTGTTCTCATCCTTGGTGTTGTTTATGACCTGTAGGTGATACTATTGACAAGTACTGTTATCTGTGTAAAATGATCTTTATCAGGCTTTAACTTTATACCTGATCCTGTTGTTCCTTTGTTTAAAATCCTTCCCATAAGTCCTTGGTGCTTACAGGATTAGCTGCAAAAGGGTTAGCCTGACAGGCATTTTGTTTTTTTTACATTCTGGTATAAGAATTGTTTTTCAGCTTCATTTCTCACTCTGGTCAACATGATTTCTCAGCATGCATATTCTTTCACAGTGCTGAGCACAGACACATGCATGCACGCACACATGCACGCGGGCCTCCCTAGTATGTACTTCCCACTAATTTTGGCCTGGAAAACTCGTATTCATCCTTTAACACCCATCTGAGGTGTCTCCTCTGTTAAGCCTTCTCAGCTTCTCTGGTAGAGAGTTTTATCCAACACCCCTCCCTGCAGCCTTCTCATTACCCCAATGATCAGAATGCAAATTCCTGTTAAAGCCCTTATTTTACTGCAGTTAGTTTCTCTCTCTCTCTCTCTCTCTCTCTCTCTCTCTCTCTCTCTCT
>NW_017731600.1:1468796-1497647 GCF_001890085.2 Hipposideros armiger | reverse complement strand
CTCTCTCTCTCTCTCTCTCTCTCTCTCTCTCTCTCTCTCTCTCTCTCTCTCTCTCTCTCTCTCTCCTGTTAGAATGGAAGTTTCACAAAGGCCTGAGTGAGACATATCTGAAAAAACCCAGCCCAGCATACAGGGCTTGTCCTAACAGATCCCAATGAATAAATAATTGATTGAATGAACGCATCTTCGCTCATGGATTTTGCACAACCTAGAGTTGTGGGTGCCAATTCCATGTGCATAGTTGGAAGCTGTTTGCAGCTCCTCCAGTCAGTTTTATGGTCTGCCAACACATTCTTGGTTGTACACTCCTCACTGATAAGATTTTTCCCAACAGTACTTGGCTTCATTACAGTGTTCAAAATTGTTTTTCACTGTGTCTGGCTTTTACTTTTTTTCCCTACTGGACTTCATTCTCTCCGTTGCTGTACAGCAGGCTGCTGGGACATCCTGTTGTTCCCCATTCCCCTTGTGTACCTGGCCCATCCAAGTAACTTTGTGACAAGAAAGGCTAGGAGACTGGCCGGTTGCCAGCATCTCATTGCTGGTGATCCTGTATTACAGTAGGCATTTGAGTGGTGAACCTGGGCATGCTGCCACAGCCAGCAGTGACGGTGAATGCAGTCCAGTGCCAATAAGGAATAAGCCATGGAAGGAAATCCATGCAGAATTGACTTTGTCAGTGCTTTCTAGTAAAGGAGGAGAATAGACATGAAAAGTGCACTGGTAGCAGTGGGCATTCTTTCGTTATTTGTAGTTCTAGATGAAAGAACACTGGTATAGTTCACCTTAATTGCTGTTTTAACAAGAAGCTGATGCTAGTGGAAACCACTGTACCCTTGTTGCACGTGTTGCCTTACTCTGCTCAGGGATAAAGAACTGAATGGTATATAGTCAGTGCTATAGGTCAATGCTTCTTAAACTTGTGTTGCCTACGGAACACCCAGGGGATTTTGATTCAGTAGATCTGGGATAGATCCAAGATCCTGCCTTTCTCACAAAGTCTGAGATGATACCAGGATGCTGACAGCTTTGCTCTGTGGACCTCACATTGATCAGCCAGGATGGAGACGGAGGAGAGCATTTGTCCAAAGCTGATGGGCATGCGCTGTAGATCTTGGGTGCCTCCAAAAAGCCACAAGACGACCAGAGCATACCCTAACACAAAATAAATCGGTTCCCCCATTACCACTTCATGTCAGTGCAGATTGTTACTGACTCTGGACACATCCCTAAGTTAGCATTCACCCTCACACAGGTTTCTGTAAGCTCTTGATGGAAAAGAGAAGAGGTTGGCTCCCCCACCACATCTCTGATGAAAATGATTTCATACATTAAAAGAGCAAATCCCGGGCCGGCCGAGTGGCTCAGTTGGTTAAGAGCTAGCTCAAGAGTGCGAGCTCTGAGTGACAGTGGTTCGAGTCCTGGCCTGAGCTGAGCAGCCAACAGGTGGCAGGATGGCTCAGCTAAAAAAAAGAGCAAATTCCTCTCTTAAGGTTTGAACAGCTTGGCTGCAGAAGAAATGAAATTCAGTTGCCAAGAGCTTCGGGGCCTTGTCAATTTCCACCAGGTCTCTTTCACCTCACTCTCCAAGAGAACAGTAACAGAGCTATCATTTATCAAGCTCCTGCTATATACATACAAAGAAGCTCAAAACACAGCCTCCTCCCTGAGGGAGTTTACAATTTGGTCTATTAAAGGGTCAGCTTTTTGAGGGCAAGGGTGTGTTTCATTTGTCTTTAATATTTCCAAAAGTACACACGTTACTTATTCACCAAAATGTTGCAAAGACACTAACATAAGGAGAAGATATTATATTTTTAAGGCCAAATAATGACACAAATTTATAGCATGGTTAGTAGAGTTACAATTGACAATCACATGCCACTTCCGTGGATAGCAGAACTTCCTCATCCTGCTTTAAGCAGAAATGTGGCCTGGGGCTAAATGCTGTACTAGCACCAGTAGTATGCTGCTTGTTAAATCACAAAGGGCAGCCCAAAGTTTTAATTCTGTTTCTATGTGAACACATATATGCTCTTTGGATAGCCACTAAATTTGGCCATGCAGTCAAACTTCTCAAAGTAGAGATGACAGAGGGGAAGGGATAACTGTAGAATGGTAGATAGAATCTGGTAAGGGCCAGAGAAGTAAAACACAGATCTTGTGGAGGTCAGCAAATGGCCCAGGGCTTCAATCCAGCCCACCGCCTGTTTTGGTAAAGTTTTATTGGAACACAGCTATGACCATTCATATTATCTGTGGCAGCTTTAGTGCTACAAGCACAGAGTTGAAGCGTGATAACAGAAATTGTATGGCTTGCAGAACCTAAAATCTATCCCTGTAAGAAAAAGTCTGCTGACCTCTTAGAGTCTAAGAAGTAGGCTCACTTCTTTTTTCCCCCTGCCTTACTGAGATATAATGGACATTTAACGTTGTGTAAGTTTAAGGGGTACTAATATTTGTGGGGTTTGGCAAGAGAGCGAAACGAGGCCTTCCACCTGCGGCCTACCACTCTCTATTCCCACTCCTGATTCTCTCCTGCACTTCGATAAGCCTCATATACATCCTGTTCATATTCAACTTCCATCTAGCCTCCCCTCACACCCCTGCCTCACAAGCACCTACATACACCTTGGCCTTCCTTCAAGGGTGTGTGTGGGGGGAACACACACAAGCACTGGGGGTCTGTCTTCAGGCTGTCAACCAAAAGAAGAGGCCCTTATCGTGGGCCCAGAACCTGCTGGGCAGGACATTCTAAGTTTGGGGGTACCAGGTATGGTGTGGAAGGTAGGAGACAAGGTCTTTAGGTATGCGCAGTTCCTTGGTTCTCTAGATTCCTTGCCCATGGCAATGGCTTGGCAGGAACAGCACCAGAGTTGGACCCTCTAAAAGGAGTCTCATTTAATTTGGAAACTGGGCAAGGGGGATATTAGGAAAGTCGTTAAGTTAGGTGGGCTATTGTGATTTATAATGTTAAAGAGAAAACCACAGGCTCTAAATGGCATCACTTGTGCTATAAAGCCCACGAGACCAAACCTAGATTTAATGCCTGACCTAATTGCTGTTTGAACCTTTCCTAGAAATATAGTCTTAACCAACCGGTCTGGAATTTTGTGGCCAAGCACCAGCAAAGTAACCTGACACCGCGGCCCTCTCCATCCCCCACGGCAAGAAGAGGTCATCTGCATGATAAAAACTTTTTAAAGGACTCTTTTTGGGGGAATTATGGGAGGGAAACAAAGTTGCTGTCCTTTTGTTCTTCAGTCTGGTTGTGGAGGAAGTCGCTTCGCTG
This sequence comes from Hipposideros armiger, assembly GCF_001890085.2. Taxonomy (NCBI): domain Eukaryota; kingdom Metazoa; phylum Chordata; class Mammalia; order Chiroptera; family Hipposideridae; genus Hipposideros; species Hipposideros armiger. The sequence goes on along the minus strand of NW_017731600.1, from coordinate 1,494,355 downwards.
GCTCCTGTTGGTATTATCATTGCGCTCTTCCCCGGTGAGGCAGTTTCCTCCTGGCCATTGGAGAGCCTCTCACACCGGTAATCTAGTAAGTAAAATGTTTCTTTGACTTCTATGAGTCTGGAAGGTATCGCTGCTAATAATAGGAATTTGTTGTAGGCTTGAGATGGGTCGGGGTTAGATTTGGGCGAGAAGGGAAAAAAGAATCAGCTGTAAGTGGAGAACCAGTGCTTGGTCTAGAAAATGGCTCAAGTGGGTTTTATTTTAAGGTTAGACTTAAATAAAGTGACATAGTTAATTAGTGTCTGAGCTAGAATTAGAAAATGATCTTCATGACTTTAGGCTCTGTTGCTTGTCCTCTATACCCGATTTCGATAATCAGCAATGTGGCACCAGGTACATTCTGAAACTCGATTTTCTCAGTGGGACATGGGGGATGTATTAGACCAGCGGTCTTCAAATCTTGGTGAAAACAGTAATCGCCTGGTGAGCTTTCTAATGCTGATTCCTTGACCAAATGTGAGGGACCTGATTCTGAAGGTCACTGGGAACATGCATTTAGAAAGCACCAGTGGACATTTAGATGAAGGTGGTCCTTGGGAATCACTTAGAAAAGCAGTGGAATAGAATGTAGTTTCTTTCCCTTTGGACAGCACCTCTCTACTGAAGTGCTTTTAGTATGACGAAGACCTGAGCTATTTCTCCAAGGCAGATGACTGACTTGTGCTGACCCATCCATGTTACTTTACCCAGTTCCACCCAGGTCTATGGAGTTAGGGAGTCACCTCTGACCAAGGGACAACTGGCAGTTTTCTGGCCTTCTCTGATTTTTATCATCACCATACTCTAACTCGCTGAGCTAACCAGCCACAGTTCTATTGGAACTCACCATGGAGACAGATTAATTTTAACTCTGAGAGAACATGGGCTTTTCAACACAAGTTAAATATAGGCTGGCACAGAACATTACAGAAGCGTTAGGTCCTCAGAAATTTTTTTAGCTCCCAAACTTTGAGCTGCTACTAATGTATGTTCCTCATACTTTCTTCTGGTCATTCTTACCCTTCTTCCTCTGATCACTGAAATAGAGAAGGCAGGGCTTCACCAGTGGGAAACACTGAGGTCCTCTATTAGCAAATTTCTCCTGAAATGTCACAATGAAAGTTCATGGAAAGAATAGGCCATATGTTGTAGGCTCAGAGTGACACTCCAAGCCTTTGTGCTTGTTGTTTATGTTTTCTTGGCTGAGGTACTTACCTTAACGAAATATCAAATACATTTTCAAATGAATTTCCACAAAATAAACGCTCTGAAATTTGACCAAACAGAAAAATTTGGTGGTAAAAATACTGCATTGTTCCATCTGTGATAGCTTTTATTTTCCCTGGAGCTAAGAGTACGTACACATACACATGACTCCCACTTTTAGCAGATATTTCATGAAAATACTACACAATTTAAATGTTGATGAGGCTTTTTCAAATAGAGAAATTAAAATGATTCCGTATTCTCTTTCATTATAAGACTACTAGTTGGCATTAATAATTTTTTGTACTTCCAGTTAGAATACAGATTTTTAAAAATGAATGATTTTCAATGGTGGAATCATGTCCAGTGTAAGTGGGTTCTATAATAATACTGGGAAATAGATGAAATGTAAAAGGCTGGTGATAATGGGCCATGTATAACCCATATGGTGATACACGTTAATGTTTAAAAATACTAGTAAATCAGTTAGTGAGAAATTACAAATGCTAACAAATTTGAAATAAGATAGAAATTTTAATGTTTGGAATATTGGCCTCCTTAAACTACATTACAATACTAGTAGTTAAGGACAAAGGCCCTAGAGGCCATGGCTTGAGATTTCATCCCATCTCTGTGACCTTGGGTTCCCTTACACAAACTCTGTTGTCTGTTTTCTCACCTAAAAGAATGAAACTACAGTAATACCTTGGGTTGCGAGCACAGTTCTTTCCGGAAACAAACTACTAGTATTGTAAGACATTGCTCATTTACCATGTTAAAATGTATTAGAAATGTTTGCTTGTCTTGCTTAACACTCGCAAACCATGTTACTCGCAATCCAAGGTTTTCCTGTACTCGTAAGGGTGATATGAGGATTCAAAGAGATCGCATATGTAAAGGGTTTAGTACAGTGTAGTATACAGCAAATGGTTAGTTCAGTGTTCGATATTAGCAATATTTTACCCAGTTTCCTAATGTTCTTTGTAAAAACCAGTTGTGAAAGGATGAGGATGTAGTCCTTTAATTGAAATACCTTAGCTTCATTGTGCATATAAACATATACATTAATTTGTTAAAGTCAATTAATAAAAAATGAGTATAACTGCATTTTTGAAACAGCCCTATAAATAATAAACGTGCCTCCAAGTTCTCGACAGAATGATAAAAGCCATCAACAGGCCCTTGCCCTGCTGAGTTTCTCTATGAAGCCAACAGCTCAGCCAGCCTCTCAAAGGCCACAGAAGCTTGAAGGTCAGACACTGTATGTGTAGGGGTCACCTCCAGATTTAACTCTTCAATTCGGGCCACCTAGATCTGTTGCTGTGTCCATTTCTCTGAGGTATGAGACATCATCTACATTTGAAACATCGACAATATGAGAAAGGTAGTAATCACACCCAGGAGTTATACTCAGACCAGCTAAATTAAAGGCAGAAGGGGTAACATAAACATCAACTCTTAAAGGCAGAAATTTGACTGAGGCCCCAGCTAGGTCCCTTCTTCCACTGGTCTTCAAGCTGGGTTATACTTAAAATATCTCAAATACTCAAATTAATAATTACATGGGGGTGGTAGATGAAGGTAAATGAGGTCAAGTATATGGTGATGGAAGGAGAACTGACTCTGGGTGGTGAACACACAAGGTGACATATAGATGATGTATTACAGAATTGTACACCTGAAACCTATGTAATTTTACTAACCGTCGTCACCCCAGTAAAAAAAAAATAATAGTAATAACAATAATTCTGTTTAAGGTTATAGTTCTCAGTGGCCCTTTATTATTTAAATCTTTATGGAAGTGGAGCTCCTGAGTGCATTTCTTCCCACCATCCCTTATTTTTACTATTTGAGAAAGGAGCCACCCCCAGGGAATTTGACAGACTCCTGTGTGGGGCTTACGATGCTTCATCCTTATGTCAGATGGAAATATATTAGAAGCACTATGAACTTTCAGATAGATTAATTACATTTATGGTTTTCCTGATGTCTATCAGGCCTGTCATTTTTTCATAAAATGAAATTAGAAGGTTCTGATAAGGTGGCCTTCTCACAGGTTCTATTGGTAATCACCTCTGTTTTTTTTTTTTTCAACCTGATGGATTTGTTATTACCTAGACTTTCCATGAAAAAGCTGCATGGTTTTCTATTTGTAGGGAAGGCATTTTTCTCTTCGTAGCTGAGCATTTTTCATAAGTCCTTCTTTGTCACTTTAGAAAAATATCTAACTTTAATTGGAACGACTTTCAGTGTAGTCGTTGAAACAATCACAGTGTGAAGCAAAAGGAGAAACAAAGGTGAGCGAACAATAAGGTAACATCCTCAGGTGCTGATTCATCTGTAGCCTGCTTTTATAAAATATTATACGGATTTGGGAGTAAGCCCTATACTTCCTCTCCCCACCCCCATTCCACCCCTAACACTAGTTACAAACTCCTTTTGGACAAGGTGCTGTGATGACAAATCCCTACTATTTTACCATACTGTTATCTGTAGTTGCTTTCAAAAATTTGAAATTTTTGAAACAGAATTTCAAATTCTGTTGAATAAATGAATATATGGTAATTTTAATATTTCTATTCTTTTATTAAATATTTTTCATTAGGGAACAGTATGTTTTTCCAGGACCCATCAGCTCCAAGTCAGGTAGCTGTTTCAATCTATTGGGTTGTCGGAAAAGTCATGATGTAATTTTTCTGTTTTTCATTGCAAAAATGCGTCATGACTTTTCTGACAGCCCAATAATTGTGGAAGGCCAGTGGTCCATGTGGGAATCGAACTGGTAACCTTGGTGTTATGAGCACTGCACCCTGCGCTCTAGCCACCTGAGCCAACCAGCCATCCCTTAATATTTCTATTCTTGAAATATTTCAGCTCTGCCATATATTATCAATATGTCCTTATCTTTAAAATGAACATAATAATAGTATTGACATCAAAGGCTTACTTTATGAATTGAAAGGATTGGCTCAGTTAAAGGACCTTCAGCTGTGGATTGCTCATAGAAAGTGGTGGACAAATGGCAATTGTTGAGAGAGTTCTTTCAGTGGCATCACTTATTTTATTTTTTTTAAAGATTTTTATTGGGGACGGGAACAGCATTGGGGAATCAGGAAAGGGGAACAGACAAAGTTGCTGTCGTTTTGTTCTTCAGTCTAGTTGTGGAGGGCGTCGCTTCACTGGCCCATGTTGGGATTGTGATCATTGCGCTCTTCCTGGGCGAGGCAGATCGGTCCCCGGCCATTAGACAGCAGCTCGCACCGGCTCACGGCAGCTCACGCCCACTGCCGGCCAGTCCCACTGCAGCCTACACCATTGCCGGTGACTCACGACAGCCCAGCTCCAGGTTGAGCTGTTGTTCAACATCTTAGCTGTAGAGGGTACAGTGTCACTGGCCTGCATGTGGGATCTGAACCGGGGCCCTGCTGCTCAGAGCTGGTGTCCCAAGCCAGCTCTTAACCAATGTGCCACTCGGCCGGCCCTGGCATCACTTATTTTTAAACTGTAGTTTGACTAGATACAGGCTCTTATTATCAAATTGAACTTAGGAAATATAAATGACTATAGGCAGGGCGTTTGCTGTGCTTTGTCTAGAACAGTTATAGAAATGAACTAATATTTTGAAATTTCATGTTAATCGATTCAAGTCATTTGCATGGCGAGGAGGCAGTGGATAAATTATCTTTCTGTTCAACTCTTGAAATTTTGCATAGCAGTTTAACAGAATTCTCAAAATGGGGAGGCAGTTTAGCCTCATGTTTATAAATTCTCTGTACACATGCCTGTGTCACCAGCATTTTTCATCCCATTCCACCATCCACTCCACTTGGGAGCCTACTTAAAAGATGTTACAGTAAAAAGTGGTTTATGTCACCTTCCCATGTCTTTGACATCTCCATTTTTCTGGAACCTACAGGGATAGGTGAGCACTCCATGCCAATACTCCAAGAATTGATGTTTTTTTCCATACCTGTCTCTTCTTGTGTATGATTCTACTTATCTTTTTGAGACATTTCAGTGGTAAAGTTTCTACAAATATGACTATGCTTTAGACTTGAAAGTGAGTATCTTTGGGGAGAGTTAATCTTACTTGTTCAAGGTGTGAAACATACAAGTATCTGATTTTTCCCTGCTACAGTGCTACACAATGATTCTGAACTGAAGTAGTATAGTGCTGTTTCCCAACCTTCATCTTGAATAGTAAAAAAATGAAGATTTAATATTGGGGTCTGTTAATATACACAATGCACGGATTACTAAAGTTATTATATTTTTAATGTATTATAGTGCAATTATATATTTTAACAAAAAAGGTCTTAGGAGACACAATGCAGGGAAGTTATCTTTATAATAGTGATCATTATGCGGTCCTCCAGCATCGCTTTGGTTTAACTGCACTTTCTGGTGATCTGGGTAACAAAATTTACTCTGATTGGATTGGACCAAATGAATATTTGATCAAAAGCAAATTTCATTTTCAGCAAAATTACCAGGGAAACTTAATTATAAAAGGAACAAGAAAAACAAATAAACAAAACCTCATAGAAACAGACAATACTTTAGTGGTTACCAGAGAGTAAAGGGGGACGGGGGTGGCATTAGGTAGGTGCAAACGTAATTGCGGTTTTTGCCATTACAAAAAATGGCAAAACCCACAATTACGTTTGCACCTACCTAATAAATGAGGGTGAACTGGATCAAATATATGGTGATGGAAGGAGAACTCACTCTGGGTGGTGAACACACAATGTGATGTATAGGTGATGTATTACAGAATTGTACACTTGAACCTATGTAACTTTATTAACCATTGTCACCCCAATAAAGTTTAATTAAAAACATATTTTTAGAAACTATTTCCTATTCTGAGATTGTAAAGTTAACTTTTCAATTTCTTATTAACAGAGTACTTAGAAGTCAGAATCCACATCAAGTCACTGAATGGCTCCGTGGGTAGACTGCAACAGGGGCGGGAGCTTCCAGTGTTTCTGAAGATATAGTCTGAGATTATATTGTGGGTAGTAAAAGGGAGGGTGCTTATAGTATGTAGAGTCACGGGCACAGCAAGAATATAAGCCCACTGGCTGCACCTTGTTTTCCCCATAGGGAATCCCAGCAAAGCAAGAAGGGGTGAAGTGGCTAAGGGCCAGTGGTATGTGACTCCAGGATCTACTCAAAGAATTTTGCAGGTCAATTTGTAGATCATGAGCTACCTATCAGAGACGCAATAGTTAATTTTACTCCCTAAGATAAAGCTTTTCTTTATCTGATTTTTTAACAGATGCAATATAAGTTATTTAATTAGTCTTTACCATATGGCTCTTTTATCCTTTATATTATTTCATACATTTTAAAATCTGTCAAAATGGTGGTGGTAAATAGAGAACACGATGTAAAATGTCAACTCGCATTTCTTTCAAAGAGGTCAGAGTAGAAGGTGGTTTTGTTTAACTGAGCTGTGCCACATCAATACTAATAGCTGAATGTGACATATAATGTTTATATAATAATTCTAATTATATAATTTTGCTTCTAGTCACGTGACTTATGCATAATTTACAATAAGGACTATCACGTTGAACTAAACAAGGTTTAACATTACTGAAATGTTCTTAGGCAGTGCATACCTGACTCTATAAATTAGCTTGCATTGTGTTTGTCTCCACTGCTCATGTCTCTCTTCACATTGCAGTTGATGATACAGGCTAGTCCTACATTTACATACCAATGCATTTTTCTTGGAAGATTAGTTCTATGAAATAGTCTGAGGGGAAAAAGTAAAAGGTTCTTTGATCAATTAACGCTGGAAAATGCTGACTTCTCTGTCTTCTATTTGGATAGTCATAATGGACATAAGCATGACAAAAGGCTCTGAAAAGTCCTGCAGCTAAAAAAAAAAAACCCAACACTGAAGGGTTTTCAATCCAGTGTTTTCTGGGTGTATCTGACCAGGGGAAACTCTTTTTCCATAATGCCTTGTTATATCCCACTGAATTTTGGGATATGCCAACACGATTGTATAAACTTGAATTTGCTTATGTGATTTTACTGAAATGAATCTGGTACATAAAGTAAGGTCTGCAAGAAATACATTGCATTTCCATGTTTTCTTAAATAGAGTTCATTCCATCTTACCAGCTCACTTGGGAGACTCTCTTGTCCCTCCATCATCATCACCACACAGCCTTCCTATCTGGAGTCATGACCGCTTTCCAAGGAACAGGCCCACATCTCTGGTTTTCCAGACTTTGCGCCTCACTTCAAGTCCATCACCTCAAAGTTACTCCCTTTCTCCTCTGAGGGGATGGTGAGGAGTCTGGACATGAAGAGCCCTGTGGGTCTCAAGCCCATTGGAATTCTTGCTTTCTTTTCTTTTTTAATTAAGTTTTATTGGGGTGACAATGGTTAGTAAAGTTACATAAGTTTCAGTGTACAATTCTGTAATGCATCATCTATATATGACATTGTGTGTTCACCACCCAGAGTCAGTTCTCCTTCCATCACCATGTATTTGACCCCCTTTACCCTCTTCTACCACCTCACTCCCCCCTTACCCTCTAGGAACCACTAAACTATTGTCTGTTTTTGTTTGTCTGTTTGTTGAGATTATAATGCTAAGCGAAAAAAGTCAGACAGAAAAAGCAGAGAACCATATGATTTCACATGTGTGATATAACACTAAAAACAACAGAGGAACAAGAGGAACAAAACAAAGGAATTCTTGCTTTCTAAGCTTCTCTGCCTCTTCCCTCAAACCTCCCTTCCATTTATTTTACCATACACTTTGATGGCTAATTTAACTCAAAGCCTAATTCATTCCACTTTTCTGTGTGTTCAGGAGGGACTTGATCCTTCGAAAGTCCCAAGTAGGTGAGAGGACAGATTTCCATTCCCTCTTTCCAATTTAGTCCAGAGGGAAAGAGAAGCAAACGTTACATTTCATTAAAAGAATCTGAAAATCTTTAGACCACTATATAACTGAAAAGGTATCACCTTCATTTATCTTTTACTCTATCCTGGGCCCTGCCTGTGTCTCTCCGGTCATATCACTGTCCCCCTTGCCTACTAAGCTCCAGCCAGACAGGCCCTCAATTCACTTTCTGCCTTTGTGCCTTTCTCCTAGTGGTCCTCTCAGCATCTTTCCTGCTCTTCACATTGACTGTTCCTTAAAATACAAGGTCTCAGATTAAATGTCACCTCCTTGGAGGAGTCTTCCCTAACTACCAGTCTAAAGTATCTACCTAACCCCTCCCTGTAACATCACTCTATCTTAATTCTCTGCATAGCGCCTATTATTTGATATTGTTTTGCTTTTTCTCTTTCCAAACAAGAATCAAAGTTTCAGGAGAATTAGAACATTATCTATCTCATTCTCCCTTGCTTCCCCAGTGCCTAATACAGGGCCAGGAAAATAGTACAGACTCCATAGATTACTGCTGAGTGAGTGAATGAATACTTGCGTTTTTATGTCTGTTATGTTCTTGGTTATTTCTTGGCTTCTTTTGTAACTGGAAAACTTCAGCCACCCTCCAGTCGGACCACGCTCAGGCCATTCCATATTATAGTCCACCTTCCCTTCGTGTCTAATTCTGTCGTTCCTCTGAGGGTCTGAGCTAATCTTTCATGTCTCTTTATATTATACTATCTTGGAGACTGCATTCTTTCTTAGACTTCAAATTGACTTCTATGGCAAAAACCTTTCTGTATTGTCGTCTTTAACACCTACGAGCATAGCTGAATTCTATTGCTCAGGTCTCTGCTTTGCAATTGCGGTGCTAGCAAAAACTGCCAGCTAAATCCTTGTTTTCTTATTGTTCAATGTGTTATTAATATTATGTCATTAAGCAGACTAAGAACATCTTTAGGACAGGATCCGTGCTATATCTTTCTTTTATTTAGTTGTTTTTTAATAGCACTCAAGACATTTCTTGAATTTCAAGAATTCAACTGTTCAATAACTACAAGCATGTCCATAGATAGATGATGCATATTGAAAAACACAGCATCAGTATTAATGATCTTAGATGATCCACTTATATTATTTACTCATATTACTAAAATTAGGAAGGAAGGAATGTAGCACATCTCTATATAACACCCCCTCTTGCTTTAATGCGCTTTCTTTTTTTGACAGGGCTGCTTCCTATTATGGTTTTCACCACAATTAAGATGTTTAACTGTATATCTTTAAATTATAAAAGTACTATAAGAATACTAAGCCATGTTGAGAAAATAGAGAGATAAAAAATATAATCCATGGGTAAATTGTCTTCTTAAATATTTTTCTATCTGTAGGAAAAAAAGAATTTTCCTGACATTTTGCACATATCAAGCATTCTGTTCTGGCCTTTCTTCAGATAAAAAAAGTCACTGGAAGTTATTATTACCTAAAAAATTCATGCTTGTAGTCATAAGTTCAAACAATACCCAACTGCACCAAATAGAAAAAAATGAAATGATCTTCCCTGGTTATTAAATGTATAACACATTTATTCCTCTGAACTACAAAGATTTTATTTGTGGATTGTTTAAAATAAAAAGACAAATGGAATCCAACAGTATCAATATATATTTCTCAGTAAAATTTTATCTATGTGATCATAAAATTCATTTATGCTTTTTATTAATAAGTCAGAAAAGTAATCCTGTCAGCAAAAATGGATTATAGCTTTATCACAAAGTTTATAGAAAGAACCATAGAACATATAATTTTTTGTGTGTTTTCAGTGAACATTACTGGGGGGTAAAATGCTATTGTGTAGTCAAGTGAATTGATTCTAATCACAGTTGTTTTCTGTGAATTAAATCACTAACAAAACTCAATCATGATGCAAAGACTTTTAAAGGATAAAATTCCCTTTGTGATTGAAGATCAAATTTGAGAATACTACTGGATATTAATTTAGTTTTTCACATTTAGTTTTCGACTTTGACTCTCAGTTTCTTAAAGAATAATTAAGTCATATTTTGAAAAGAATATCACTTTAAAATATAAAGATTTAATATCATCCCCAAGCAAATATCTAGTGTGTAGTGGGTTTATAACGTAGCACTGAGAGTTAAATACTTATGTGTAGGAAAAAAATGGGATATAAAATGGATTTTTCACTCCATGAAAACACAGGCAGACGAGGCAAATTATCAGCTTTCATTCTTTTCCCATTTAAGAAATAAACACACCCCTAACTTCATTAGTTACCTAGGGGAATATATATATATATATATATATATATATATATATATACACACTTATATGTATATATATAAAAAACACCTTTGCTTTTTGGGTTGTGGCCCTTATGCTAAACTTATCCCCTGGGTTTTCTTATATGGGTCATGCCATAAAAATAACCATTTCAGGGCTAGTCAGGTCAGAATCTCAGAGCCATTATACTGCCTGTGTATCCTTCGTCCTTGTCAAATGATGTTTTCATTCATTGTCCTTGTACAGATCAAGGAGAGAATTGTTAAGTATGGATAAAGTTACAGATTGTGTTTGTACCAGCCACAAAAGTCAAGGAATTTATCGCAAGGGTATTCCATAACGATCTGGCACTAGGCTGGGAGCCATTTTTAGTAAATCAATGGATGTTAGTGTGTTTCTTGCAGCAAGACAGAAAAGCATCAAGGTGGAGACGTTGAGAAGTCTAAAATTTTCTCAAACAGTAGTGACATTTAAAGTGTGGCTTTATTGTCTGCATGCATTGCGCTGTGCTGGTAGAAAGGAGAGTGGAAAAAAAAAAGAAGATTGGATTATTTGTTAAGAAACAGCTTTTTACACTTTGCTTCATATGTTTTATCACAAAACTTGAAAAGCCTAGCCTTGGGGGGATGATGCCCTTGTGTCTAAGTGACACAGCAGAACAGCAATTGCTAACAAGTCCTGAATCTATATCCATTTCTTTGTCATGGGTCATTTACCAGTTGCTGGAATGATTTTACATATCCTTTAAGTTAACAAGCAGTACCAACAAAAAAAAAAAAAGAAAGAAAGAGAAAAAGACACCTTTGAGGCTGCATTTAGAAATTCTTTAGTGTCAACTAGCACTGGGGACATTTCGTACTTCTTTCATTTCTTGCTGTGATGCCCTGTCACCACAAAGACACAGGCTTAAGCTGTTTCCCTTCAACTGTGTAAGGAAAAAAAAATCATTTGAACATTTCATATATTTTAGGAAGAGTTTAGATAATAGGGTCAAATTTAAAAAATCAGTATATGTCACTGGCTCCTCAGCCTTTCTCTAGCCTCAATTTTGTTCTCCTTTAGTAATTTTCAGTTAATTGTGAATATTTACAGTAGAATTAGAGAGAAAATGGTTCTCATACATTTTTCTTCCATGACTGCACCTCAGACAAATGGGGAAAATCACACTTTAAAGCATGCATGCTATTGCATGCTTACTTTCTACTCTTTCCAACTACCCATGTTATTTGTCAAGAGGTGAACATACTCCCCAAACTTGCGTCTCCTACTTACTACTGCATTACTTTTATTGAAAACCCACTGTGGTTTTAGCCCGAACTTCCTTAAAGAACTATGACTGAGTCATGCTGACCCTCAGATATCAATGCTCACTCTCCCCTTTCCACTCCCCACAACTATCCAACACACACACACACACACACACACACACACACACACACACACACCTCTCTCATTTCATCTTCTGTGCCTGCTGGTTAGGCCGTTTTCTTCTTACCATTTTATTCCCACCATTATACTTATTCCCATCTTGCTGAACCCGTTCTTGGTACTTACATCAAACCTCAAATCTCTTGTCATCGACTCCATGAAGCTTTTGTCTATTTGCCCCTCAGTCCTCTCTCCCTTAGCCGAACTCTAAATGTATAATTTGTAACATAGCACAGAGTACTAAAGTATATACTTGTTCTATTACTTGTTTAGCTGGTGTGTATATATTGATGTCCCCTAATTCCTTCTTACTCTTCTAGTTCCCAATGAATCTAACCCAACCATTTATATTTCGTTTTTAAATACTAACAGTATTTAAAGGTTGAGTCCTGCATACTTTCCAACCTTTCTTTAGAATAAGTATATCACCAGGAATGAAGGAAGGGTCCTCCTCTTGGCTGTGGAGCATTGCATAGTTTTCAGTTGGAACATAAATAAATGCCCTGATATAGGATGGGATCTCTGGGAAATCCTTCTTGCAGGTGAACAAGAAGCAGAGTGTCTACCAGGTAACTTATTACTTGGATATCTCTGAGGATATTCGTGATGAAAAGGAGTGGCCAGAGGAAAGACTTTTCCCTTCCCGATTGCAGCGCTGTAACTAAGTGACTTCTGGTAGATCAAATAGACTATTTTGGGGATTCCTGCTCACCCATCTCCTCTGTGTTTTCAGAGCTGCTGTAGAGCTGTTAGAACAGTGAACTGATGCTTTTTGACTTGCCAAACAGTGGGAGCTTTCTATTTAAATAGTTATCCCTTAGAAGAGCTATATTAGGGAGCTCAAAGGAAAGGATTTAAGGGCCCACACAGAGTAGAGAGGCAGCAGATCAGCCACCTACCGGGCCCTCGTTCCTTCCAATGCTTCAAACGACATATTTGTAAGGCAGAAGGCTTCTTGCTCACTGAACTGTATGCTCCTCACCTGCCCTTTTGTGTTTAGCAAACACATGGGAAGGGCAGCTCTTCGCTGCTTTCTAATCTCTTTTGCTCTAGCTAAGCAGTACCACACAGCCAAGTGAGCAGAAATCCAGGTGTACTGCTGGCCCCTAGGAGATGTGATTGGAGGAAGAAGAGATCCTTTAGGGGCAAGGATACCAAATATTCAGATTTAGTATGCGGTCATTTTCCAAGTGACAAATATGTAAAATGTCGGCAGACTAAGACACAAAGGGAGTAATCAGAATGTCTGTTTTTCACCAAGCATCTGTATAGATGCTTTCTTATACATTTATTAAGAGGGCTCATTCAAATTCCAGTTAATCATACTACCAAGTTTATCATTTTGATAATAAGGGAATTGACCATATCAGGTAGAGTAATTGGGATTACTTCCCTAGCTCTTAAATACATAAGAACTTTATTATGCCCAGAGAATGATTTATGCTCTACCATTGCTGTTATAATTTATTGTTCTTGTGCCCGTACCATGGGAAACAGGTCTATATTAAAGAAGATATAGGCAATATGAGTTAGAGTTAGGAGACTCACTATCCTGCCAGATAAAGATCTTTTTTCTAAAGCTCATTGAAACCTGGCATTCAGAAGTAGGCCAAAATATAGGCCTAGCTATTCACGCAGACATCTCTTTTCGTATTCCCGTTAAACAGCTCCTAGGAGGCAGCTAGTTCAGTTGTGGACCGACATAGATTATTCCACTCCATTTTGTTTCATTTTTACTATACGTACACTATTATGAACTATTTCAAACATAAAGAAAATACGGAAAAATAAAAAATCTCAACCCCCAGATTTGACAGATGTTCTATGTTGTCAAATCTTCTCCAACTTGCTCTCTTTTTTTTTTTCAATGAATGTTCAAGATACAGCTAAAGCCTTTCTTTCCAGACCTTCTCTTTGCCACTCTTTTTCCTACGTACTTATTACAGAGTTTATAATCCTTTCAGAAGCTCATTTCTTCCTGAACTCCAGAACCATCTCCTGACTTTCTTAGGTAGTCTGCAAGGGGGAAGCCCAAAACACTTCTACCGTAAAGGGTGTCAGACTTAACTGTCCCTCTCATCTGGTGTCACTGGTGTACAAATTTTTTCCCCTTGGGAAGGATACCTGGGGCTGCCTATTCTAAAGGCCAGAGGTCTCTAGCATAACACTTTGAAGTGCGGAGGAGCCATTTCTATACTACCTGAAACCATACACAATTGTCACTCAGACCTTAGCCTTTTGTTCTGAGAGTCCCTGATTAGTGATGATCATTCATTTTGTACTATACCTTTTTTTTTAAATTGGGGAACAGTGTGTTTTTCCAGGACCCATCAGCTCCAAGTCAAGTAGTTGTTTCAATCTACTTGAAAAAAGCTGTGGAGGGCGCAGCTCACAGTAGCCCATGTGGGAATCGAACTGGCAACCTTAGTTTTATGAGCACTGTGCTCTAACCAACTGAGCTAACCGGCCGCCCCTGCACTACATCTTTTTTTAAGCACCCCGTTGTTCGTACCTTGATCGACTCTTATTTCTTGGCTTATGGATCTACAGAATAAGTTAATAAAATGAAGCAAGGTAGATGAATCACAGGCTTAAGATTACACATTAGAGTATCCCTATTTTGTAATGGCTGCTACCCTCTCTCTCCCACACCCTGGGATACATCATGTTCTCTTAGCTTTGTGTCTTCTCAAATCAAAATACAGAATAAGGGCTAAGAAGTGGAAGTTGGCAGCTCGGTGGCTTGGGTATTGAATTGTTCCCACATCAAAAGATTTATGAACTGTGCATTTTAAACAGTTCTTGGTTCATGACTCTCTTTAACCAAACTGAAAAAGCCAGTAGGGAGGGTGAGGCAAATGTTAAAGAAAATGGCCTTGACTGTTCAATTTAGTGTGAAAGATAAAAAATATAACTCAGGTAGGTTTAACACTTATAATCTTGAGAATTGAAAACCTCAATTTTAAAGCAAAAATGGAAGGGTAGGGAGTAAATCCATGATGGCAAGTTTACTTAGACCTCCCCCTTTGCTGCTTGCTAAATGCAGCTCTTCTGAGGGATGGCAATTTAAAGAGAAAGCCCTCACTGCTTGGGAAGCAAAAACATTAAGACACTGTTTTAACAGCTTTACAGGACCTGCCATTTCATCCCAAACACAGTGCTAAGAGTGAGCAGTAACCTCTGGGGTGAAAGCGTGGCCCACAGTCAACACCTATGCTCAGTCTGTGCTTTTTATACTTTGAGTTTCCATTCTCCTTAATCGATATTTACCAGTTGACAATCACAGCTTTAGTGGTTTCTGTTTTCTACCGAGCTTTCTGTTGCTGGTACTTCAGACTTTCAATCTTTTCCCTGCCTGTAATAATTTCTATGCTAACTCCTTTGTAAAAAATGGATAGCCACATCAATTGTACTGCACCTAATTCCTAGGATGAGTTCCACATTGGAAAACCTGTTATTGAATTTTGGCATTAAAAAAAATCCCCCAGCACGCCCTTACTTCCCTGGATTGCATCATTTTCTTTGTTGCTTATTTTCAGCAACACTTTTTCAGACAATTGTCATTCATAGGTTATTTATTGCTGTGTAACAAACCACCACCAAATGTAGTGGCTAAGACAATAAGCTCACTCATCTGGCCTGTTCTGGTTTGGGCTAATGCTAGGCTAAACTGATCTATCAGTTACAAGTTGGATGGGGGTGGGCTGATCTGGTCTGTCTGAGAGTTGGCTGGTAGTCGGCTGGGTCACATGTCTCTCATCATCCAGCAGGTTAGCCTGGGCTTGCTTTCCCAATGGGCATAGGTTCTGAGAAAGAACAGAACTAGGTTCTAAGAAAGGACAGAACTGAGCATGCAAGGTCTCTCGAGGCCTAGGCCCAGAACTAGCATTTTGTGATTTCTTCTGCAATCAACTGGCCAAAATAAGCCACAAGGCCAATCCAGAGTCAAGGAAATCAGCTCTGCCTCTTCTGGTGAGAGGACTTGTAAAATCACATTGCACAGGGTGTGGATACAGGGAAGGGTAAAGAATTATGATCTTTTTAGCTCCTCTCGTGATGTAGCTGTCTCAAGTAATTGTCTTTCTGGGAGCAGATGTTCTGATATACAGGGACTATTGATCCTTTATACTTATGAAGAAAATTGCACCACAGGAAAAAGTTATTTAGGCATCATAGGTGTTCACGAGAATAAGAAACACTGGCTCCTTAGGCAGATGAGCACTTTAAGTTCTTAAGTGAAGCATTTTTACTCCTGCAAGCATCAACTGTAGTGTTGCTTTCATCAGATGAAAGCAATTGCAAGTCAAATCTATGAAGTTGCGCAAAAGATGTGATGCATTTGCTTATTCTGTATCACATGTGGACAAAGTATTAGGTTGTCGGAAAAGTCATGACGTATTTTTTCTATGTTTTTTTTTTAATTTTATTGGGGAATTGGGGGGATGGGAACAGTGCTGGGGAATTGGGGAAAGGGGAACAGACAAGTTGCTGTCGTTTTGTTCTTCAATCTAGTTGTGGAGGACGTTGCTTCACTGGCCCAAGTTGGCACCATCATTGCGCTCTTCTCTGGCGAGGCAGATCAGTCGCCGGCTTCTGGACAGCCGTTCACTGCGGCTGCTGGCCGCTCACGCTGGCTGCTGGCCACACACGGTAGCTGCTGGCCACACACGGTAGCCCATGGCAATCCACTGCCACAGGGACTGCAGCCCACGCCGTCGCCGGCGACTCATGGCAGCCCAGCTCCAGGTTGAACTGTTGTTCAGCATCTTAGCTGTGGAGGGCAGTGTCACTGGCCCTCATATGTGGGATCCGAACCGGGGCCCTCTGGCATCCCAAGTGAGTTCTTAACCATCGCGCCACTCGGCCGGCCCCTTTTCTATGTTTTTCATTGCAAAAATGCGTCATGACTTTTCCGACAACCCAATAAATACCTTGATAGGAAATACAGATCATACACAGCCCTCTGAATTCATAGCTTGGCAAACAGATGTCTCTGGTTGATGAGTTTTGTTTTTTTATACACTTGAATTGAGTTGACCTGTGTCCTCATATTATCCGGTCTAAAAATACCTTTAACCTTTCCTTTTCATTCTTATTTTCTA
Organism: Hipposideros armiger; assembly: GCF_001890085.2. Taxonomy (NCBI): domain Eukaryota; kingdom Metazoa; phylum Chordata; class Mammalia; order Chiroptera; family Hipposideridae; genus Hipposideros; species Hipposideros armiger. Next base: position 1,477,375 of record NW_017731600.1, on the reverse strand, counting down.
ACTCATTAAAGATCTTTGGAAGTCATTGTGAGCCAACTCCATTTCTGGTGCCATTTCATCATAGAAAGAAGGCTAGCAAAAGAAATACGGATATTAAATAATATTTATTTTTATTTTACAAAATCAAAATGCTTTACATGAGATTACTAAATAGCAAGCACATTATATCTGAGTGAAGATGATATTGCCAAAGAGACATAATTCTTTCATAACACACATTAGTGGATATATACCATGACTACATGGTTTATTATACTCTGAATAGGAGAGTAGAGGATTTAATACTGTGGATAAGGGAAATGCATGCAAAGAGAATGTGCCCTTGTTTTTTAGACTTTGCTTTAGTGTAGAACATAAAGTGTGTGGCTTGAAGGGACCTTAAGCATTTCCTAATCTAGTCCTGCATGAAATCTCCAGTGATGGGAAAGTCACTATAGCTAAGGAAGAAGCCAAACCCATTTCTAAGCGACTTATTGAATCATCATGACTGGAGGTGTCTGAGCAAAAGCTGACTGACTATGGGAGATCTTACTGTGTGCCACCGGTCTTATCTTCATGAAAGATGTGCTATATTAAAGAGATGGACATGTCCATAATCACAACAAAATATGATGTGTGCTGAAATATGAAACACACACAACCATGGAGACATAGAGTGAAATGAATTAATTTTTCAGTTTAATGACCAGAACTTGGTGACCATCTCTGTCAGGAGGATAGTGGAAGCTGAGGAGCTAAAGATGGTAGATGCTTTCAATTGAATTTGGGACTATAGAACAATCAGGGTAACTGGGAGCATGCCAGAAACCTCTGTGCATTCACAGTTGTCCAAGACTAAATCCACATCCATTTTCTGAGATGAAGTTCCATCCCCGGCCCATTACAGAAACACCACCTGGACCTCAATGAGCGACTGCCAAGAAGTCCTTTAACGATAGGCACGGATGGCAAATTGGCCATCCGTGGCTTTAAATTGGCCAAAGTGCTTCCTCTGCAGTCATCCTATCCAACTTGTGGCACGTTTGAACAGCATGGTGAAGTATTATTTTAACATTACACATAAACTTTATTCTCCTCCATAGCAAATTACCTCCTAAATTTTTTGCAGTGATCTGATGGGTTAAAAATACACAAAACTTCGTTTTGTTAATTCTAGGGAAATTGCTGTCACAGCAGGGAGCCATACAAAGGAAGTTTATTAAACAATACTAGAAACTGGAGGGACAAAAAGTCATAAAAAAATAGATTTCCAGGCCCACTTTTCTATCTTCCTTTTTTCATTGCTGATTTAGTTAGTGAGAAGTCTGCTTTATTGTTTTATTTGTCCTGTTTCTCTCTGTAATCTTGGTTTTATTTTTGTTTCCATTTCCCCTAGCTTCCTTCCCAGATAGTATCTATTTCCTTTTCCCAAACCTAGTTCACCCACTGTCTTTATCATTCTCTTACTGGTGTAGCTTTCACAACAATCCAATCGGGACAGGTCTGATCTATTTCTTCCTAGGGTTTATTTGATCATCTTCAACAAGAAGGTAATTATCCTTAGAAATCGGGTAAACAAAGCGGCAATGCAGGGCTTGCACATGCGCAAAGCCTTGCCTTTTTGCTGCCCTTTTAGGCTCCCAGATAGACCTGTGTGCACTCCCTCTACCTTCAGTCCCTGCCAGCCACCCTGGTTACCCTTCCTCGGAATGCATCTGGGTTGGTTTGTAAACTGCCCCCCCCCCCCCCCCGTACAGGGAGGGAGAAACTGAAGGAAGAGACAGGCTACTCCAGATTGGTAGGTGGCAGGTTTAATAAGCAAGGGAACTTACATATGAGGCTTGTCCTAGGCGCCACAAGATGAGTAGATCTCCGTACCCACCTGCCAGGGTCTTCAAAGTTTATATAGAGGGCTTAACCGGGCTCAGTCATGCATTCTGCCCAGATGGTCTCAACACCACCTTCCTCTCTCAAGGCTGCGTCCTTGAAATGGCCCCAGGTATGGGAGTGGTGGGGAAGGTACATTCCAAGGAGAGGGGAGCCTCTGGATGCCTGGGTCCAGCTTGTGGGTCAACCTGTGGTCCTGTCCTCTGGAGGACCTCCTCTGATACCCTGCGCCGAATATATCCCTTTTTCTTATTCTTCATCCTTTCCCAATTCAGGTTTCCCATTCTTCTACTGCAATTGATCTGTTCTAGGAATTTTAAGGAAAATAAAAATAATTCCTGTTTGAAGTGATTCATACTAGGCTGGAAGTGAATGATTTCAGAGGTATGGGAGGTGTTTTATAACATGATCTATTATATGTAAAGAATTCCTAATGGAACTAGACATGGAAATCTTATGTGGGGTCATAGGTGCTTCTGTGAATGAATTAATTCACAATTGTTTATTAAGTGCCTACTTTCTGCTAATGGCGTGAAAGCCAAACATATCCCCTCTTCTCATGGAGCTTATAGTTGAGTGGGCAAGCTATAGTAGGTAGTAAATTAGCCTGGATTTTCCCATAAGCGGGGCTGAGACAAGGGGTTATAGATGTAGGTTTATTTTTGGAGTAAAACCTAAGAATCAGGAATAGCAGAGGAGTAAGTGTGAGAGAAACAGAAGGAGGGAAGGGTATGTGTGACACTGAGCTGGACTCAATCCCACTGGGAGCCTCCTGAGAAGACCGAGAATGTACCTTGGACTTGCTCCCTCCGACATCCCCTAGCTCAGGGGTCACAGGCTGCTCCATGTGTTGTTCACTCCCTCGTGATTCCACATTTTGAAATAAGTCAGCTGGTTCCTGAAATCATCTCACTGAGGGATGATAAACAAAGCAAAAGATAAATAGTGCATCTGAGGAAAGACGCTTGCAGGCCACACCTGCACACAGCTGGTTGCTGCATCAACAGCTAGAGTAAAAAGGTGAGAGGAAAAGATACGGGAAAAAAAAAAAAGCTCAAGCAGAGTCTGGTATGGAGTAATATAATAAAACACAATTAAATATAGAATTGCAAACTGTTCTAAGTGCTGAAGGGTAAATGGGACCACAAGAGCATACATACAACACACACCAAAATGGCATGAAAAACTTCAAATTGGGCGGTCAGTTAGCTCAGCTGGTTAGAGCATGTGCTCTGAACAACAAGGGTGCCGGTTCAATTCCTGCATGTGATGGTGGGCTACGCCCCCCCGCAACTAGATTGAAAATGGCGACTGAACTTGGAGCTGAGATGCGCCCTCCACAACTAGATTGAAGGACAACTTCACTTGGAGCTGATGGGTCCTGGAAAAAAACACTGTTACCCGAATAAACAAACAAACAAACAAACAAACAAACAAAAGTTCAAATTAACATAGTTCCTTGACATGACCAAATGTTTGTTGGCTATTACTAAAGCAAGAATGTTGAAGATTAAAGCCCATTTTTCATTTTCTTTTTAACTGTCCTGCTCCTAGATAGACATGGAATCCCTAAAATCTTCAGTCTCTTTGCCAAAGTAGATTTTCCCCCCCAAAATAAGGAGTGTTACGACACTACTTTAGATAAGGGACTTCATACTGTTTTACATCTAATGCTTCCCCAAACTACTGCAATACACTGGACTTATTGTGAAGCCTAAGTACTTATGGGTTATTTAAAGTCCATGGCCAGAGAGATAGTATAAGTTGGAGGTCATGAGCATGTACAGGAAACACTGCGATTTAGTATTGGTGCTGCTTATGAGCTTTACCACTCTGTGCCTCATATGTATTATTTATGAAATGGGAATAACATTATTACTTGTCCACAAAGGGTTGGGGTGATGATTAGGTAAGGAAACAGATAAATATTTTATGTTTTATCTTACTTTTATTTTTTATTAGTTTCTAGTGTACAAAACATAATGATTAGACGTTTGCACCCCTCGTAAAGGGATAAACCCCCCTCCCAAGTCTACTACCACTCTGATGTCATATGTAGCTATTATAATACCATTGATTATATTCCCTATGCTGTACTTTACATCCCGTGACTGTCTCTCTCTCTCTCTCTCTCTCTCTCTCTCTCTCTCTCTCTCTCTCTCTCTCTATATATATATATATATATATATATATATATATATATGCTTGAGGTGTACAGTGCAGTGGTCAGGCATCTACACAGTCTATGAAGTGATCCCCCTGATAAGTCCAGTGCCCATCTGGCACCCTACATAATCTTTACAACATTATTGATTATATTCCCCATACTATATTGCATATCCCCATGACTATTTTGAGACTACCAGTTTGCACTTTCTAATCCATTCACCTTTCTCCCCCTTCCCCCAGTCCCTCTCCCATCTATCAATCATAAGTTTGTTCTCTGTATCTCTTAGTCTATTTCTGTTTTCTTTGCTCGTTTATTCTGTTCTTTAGATTCCACATATAAGTGAGATCATATGGTATTTCTCTTTCTCAGTCTGACTTATTTCACTTAACATAATATCCTCTAGGTCCATCCATGTTATTGCAAATGGTAAGATTTCATTCTTTTTTATGGCAGAGTAATACTCCATTGTATAAATGTGCCACAATTTCTTTATCCAATCATTTATTGATGGGCATTTTGGTTGTTTCCATATCTTGGCTATTGTGAATAGTGCTACAGTAAACATAGGGATGTGTGTATTTTCTTGAATTAATGTTTTGGATTTCTTTGGAGTAGAGTTGCTAGGTCATAAGGTAGTTCTATTTTTAATTTTTTGAGGAACCTCCATACGGGTTTGTATAGTGGCTGCACCAATTTGCAATCCCACCAATATTGCATGAGGGTTCCCTTTTCTCCACATCCTTGCCAATACTTGTTGTTTGTTGATTTATTGATGATAGCCATTCTGATCGGAGTGAGGGGCTATCTCATTGTGGTTTTAATGTGCATTTCTCTGATGATTAGTGACGTTGAGCATCTTTTCATAAGTCTATTGGCAATCTGTATGTCCTCTTTGGAATAATGTCTATTCATGTCCTCTGCCTATTTTTTAATTGGGTTGTTTGATTTTTTGATGTTGAGTTGTAAGAGTTGTTTTTTATACATAAATTTTGAATATTAACTCCTTATCAGATGTATCATTGGCAAATACCTTTTCCAATTCTGTAGGATGTCTTTTTGTTTTGTTGATGGTTTCCTTTGCTGTGAAAAAACTTTTTAGTTTGATGTAGTCCCATTTGTTTATTTTTGCTTTTGTTTCCCTTACCCGATGGGGTATATCAGTAAAAATATTACTAAGGGTCATGTCTGAGAGTTTACTTCCTATATTTTCTTCTAGGAGTTTTATGGTTTCAGGTCTTACATTTAAGTCTTTACTCCATTTTGAGTTCATTCTTGTAAATGGCATAAGGAGGTGGTCCAGTTTTGGGGTTTTTTTTTTTGCATGTACAAAACACAGATAAATCTTTTAGAACAAGACCAGCCATATGGTAGGCACTCAATTAATTATTAACCAGGGTATCATTTTGCTAGGGCTGCCACAACAAAATACCACCGACTGGGTGGCTCAAACAACAGAAGTTATATTTCTCACAGTTCTGGAGGCTGGAAGTCCAAGGTGAAGGTGATGGCAGGGTTGGTTTCTCCTGAGGCCTCTCTCCTTGACTTGTAGATGGCTGCCTTCTCACTGTGTCCTCATGTGACCTTTACTCTGTGCACACCCCAATGTCTCTTCCTCTTCTCATAAAGACACAAGTCATATAGGATCAGGTCCCACTCTTATGACCTTATTTAATCTTAATTACCCATTTAAAGGCCCTATCTCCAAATATAGTCACATTGGGTATTAGGGCTTTAACATATGATTTTTTGGGGAGAGGCAATTTAGTCTAAACAGCCATTGTAAATTTTACAAGGAAATGTCATTCCTTAGGGCAGGGTTTTTGAACTTTATGGTCTCAGGACCCCTTTAACATTCATTAAAATTATTGAGAACACAAAAGCGTTTTTGACACATAGGTTATACCTATCAATATTTACCATATAAAACATTAAAACTGAAAGACTTCAAAAACATTTATTCATTTGAAAATACCAATAATGACTCCCATTACAAATTTACATAATTTTAGGAAAATTAACTGCACTTTAAAAAATGAAATAAATTTAGTAAAGAGTGGCATCATTTTTCCAGTTTTGTAAATCTCTTTAATGTCTGGCTTTATAGAAGCATTTGGATTCTTAAATCTGCATCTAGAAACAGTTTGGTATGATATCACAAGACATGTAACCACTGCAAAACTTCACTGTACAGGGCCGGCCGAGTGGCTCGTTGGTTAAGAGTTGGCTTGGGAGCGCAAGCTCTGATCAGCAGGGCCACCGGTTCAGTTCCCACATGGGCCAGTGACGCTGCACCCACTACAGCTAAGATGGTGAACAACAGCTCGACCTGGAGCTGAGCTGCCGTGAACGGTCGGCGACGGTGTAGGCTGCAGCAGGGCTGCAGTGGGCTGCCATGAGCTGCCGTGAGTGGCCATCCAATGCCCAGCGACCGACTGCCTCGGCCAGGAAAAGCACAATGATTACAATACCAACATAGGCCAGTGAAACAACGTCCTCTAAACTAGACTGAAGAACAAAAAGACAACAACTTGTCTGTTCCCCTTCCCTGATTCCCCAACACTGTTCCCTCTCCCAATTCCCCAATAAAATCTTTAAAAAACAAGCAAACAAACAAACACTTCACTGTACAGTATTGAGAGAATGAGAGTGAAAAAGGCAAATAACATGGTAGCATTATGATGAAAATGGTATTGACTTTGCAGATCCTCTAAAAACCCTTGAGGACAACCAGGGCTCCGTAAAGCACACTTTAAGTACCACAGTCTTACAGCATAAGAACATTCCCTAAATTAATGAGTTTCATCATTTTGGCATCCTACTTTTGGGAAGTTCTCGAATTCCTTTACTCCTCAACACCACATCTTGGTGTTTTTGTGCTTATCATTGCAATAAAACATATTGACTTCTATCTCATTTTCATAGGAATACGAAACTATGGCAAATAGATGGGATTCACTTATAAGTTAATTTTTTAAAAGATTTTACTGGGAAGTTGGGGGAGGGGAATAGTGTTGGGGAATCAGGGAAGGGGAACAGACAAGTTGCTGTCCTTTTGTTCTTCAGTCTAGTTGTGGAGGACGTTGCTTCACTGGCCCATGTTGGTATTATCTTTGCATTCTTCCTGGGTGAGGCAGTCGCTCGCCAGCCATTTGATGGCTGCTCACAGCGACTCACGGCAGGTCATGAAAGTTCACTCCAGCTGCTGGCCAGCCCCACTGCAGCCTACACTGTTGCCGGCAACTCACAGCAGCCCAGCTCCAGGTCGAGCTGTTGTTCACCATCTTAGCTCTAGAGGGTGCGGTGTCACTGGCCCTCATGTGGGATCCGGACCGGGGCCCTGCTGCTCAGAGCTCGTGTCCCAAGCCAACTCCTAACCAATGTGCCACTCGGCTGGCCCACTTACAAGTTAAATTTGATGGCATTTTTCACTTTATATTTCTTTATCTTCCACAAAGAAGATAACACAGAAGCATTTCTGTGAAATCTATTGGGCAATTCTTCAGCAGACTTGTTCAAACAATGTTTTCCTGAAAAGTCTTGGAATAGCAGATCTGTTTGGCTGCTGAACAAACTCAGCTTATGACTATTATTCCATCTTTTAAGTGACATACATCATAATGTTCAAAAGTTTGGTTGCCATCTGCAGCTTACAATTGCTATAATTGAGAAGTTATCTGCCACTATCATATGAAATAGACCATTCATTTACTCTTTTGTAGATGGTAATTAAGTTTTTAATGACCACATTGAGCCAAGTTTTAATGGTTAATAAAAGTCCTCAAGATTTCATTGTATTTATTACAAATACTAAATATTTAAAGATCAAATTTATTATAGAGCTTTGGTTATAGCTTTATATATATACATGTATGTATACACATATATACATATATGTATACACATATACATATATGTATACAAAGTCTGACAATTAAGTTTGCAAACTTGTTTGCAATGATGTTGCTAACTTTTTTTGATATCAGAGGGATTATTCATCATGAATTTGTACCAACTGGACAAACAGTTAACCAACTTTACTATTTGGAAGTGCTGTAAAGGCGGCTTGAAAAAGTTAGACGGCCTGAACTTTTCACCAACAATTCATGACTTGTGCATCACGACAATGCACCAGTTCACATGACACTGTCTGTGAGGCAGTTTTTAGCCAGTAAACAAATAACTGTATTGGAACAGCCTCCCTACTCACCTGATGTGGCCCCCAATGACTTCTTTCTTTACCCAAAGGTAAAGGAAATATTGAAAGTAAAACATTTTGATGACATTCAGGACATCCAGGGTAGTACAATGACAGCTCTGATAGCCATTCCAGAAAGAGTTCCAAAATTGCTTTGAAGGGTGGACTAGGTGCTGTCATCAGTGCATAGCTTCCCAAGGGGAGTACTTCGAAGGTGACAGTAGTGAAATTCAGCAAAGTGGTATGTAGCACTTTTTCTAGGATGAGTTCGCAAACTTAATTGTCCGGCCTCATGAGCGCACGCACGTGTGTGTGTGTGTGTGTGTGTGTGTGTGTGTGTGTGTGTAT
>NW_017731600.1:1375903-1465691 GCF_001890085.2 Hipposideros armiger | reverse complement strand
CCGGTTCGGATCCCACATATGAGGGCCAGTGACACTGCCCTCCACAGCTAAGATGCTGAACAACAGCTCAACGTGGAGCTGGGCTGCCGTGAGTCACCGGCGATGGCGTAGGCTGCAGCCCCTGTGACAGTGGGTTGCCATGGGCTACCGTGTGTAGCCAGCAGCCAGTGTGAGCGGCCAGCAGCCGCAATGAGCGGCCATCCAGAAGCCGGCGACTGATCTGCCTCGCCTGGGAAGAGCGCAATGATGGTGCCATGTTGGGTCAGTGAAGCAACGTCCTCCACAACTAGACTGAAGAACAAAACGACAGCAACTTGTCTGTTCCCCTTCCCTCAATTCCCCAGCACTGTTCCCATCTCCCCAATTCCCCTATATAAAAAAAAAAGATTGGAGCTTGGATGCGATGTGTTGCCACACCCACGTGACTCGCCTGACCTTGCGCCATCAGACTTCCATTTGTTTTGCTCTCTTCAAAACTTCTTGCATGGTATAACGTTCAATTCAGATGAGGCTGTAAATCAGCACCTTGTTCAGTTTTTTGCAAATAAAGACAGGTCCTTATATGAATGAGGAATTATGAAGCTCACTGAAAGATGGCAAAAGGTTATCAAACAAAATGGGCAATATATCATTGATTGATCTTTGTTCTTTATATAATTTATATAAATAAATGACCTTTGAAAAACATAAACAAAATATGTCATAACTTTTCCAAAGACTATATATATATAATTAATCAGAACTGGGTCAGTCACCACTCCTAGTTGCAAGGACATTTGAGAAGATGAATTCACTTATCATCTGATAAGAAGGGGAGAAGAGATATTGGTTACAAACTAGCGATGTTTGCCACACTGAGACATTCAACACTGGTAAAGAGGTTCTTGAAGCCACAGGCTAAATATAAGGTATCTTCTTGGACCTTCCCTTTATTAGAAGATTTGAATAAAAAAATCGATCTAAAACAAGCATGGAGGAGAATACAGATAAAGCATGAGTATTTAAGGTTGAAAACAAGTGACATAAAAAAAAGCCTCATCTTCTACCCCTCTTTCCTGTGCCACAACTATAAGGTCTCTTTATTTTCCTGTCGTGATCATAGCCCTTTTCACTCTCTGATTTCTCTGCCCGGAATGCTGTTCCCCTAAATCTTAACACAAATAGGCAGGTCTCAACTTTAAACTTAAAAAAAGGTCCTCAGAGATCTTTCCTTTCCAATTAGACACCAAATACCCTCCCAGTCACTCTGTACCATTAACCAGTAGTATTTTCAGTTTCATTTGTATCATGACCAGCTTATCATGTGCTCTCCACCCTGACTCCTCGAAAACATAAGCTCCATGCAGACAAGTAAAGTTAGGTTGTGATTATCACAGCAAAGGGTGGAAGAAAAGGTGGGCTGCGTGGGTATGAAATGGGGCACAAGAGGTGTTGATGCATCATGTTAGATCTTCACTGAGATTTTTTGTTTGTTTTTTGTTCTTCAGTCTAGTTGTGGAGGACATTGCTTCACTGGCCCAAGTTGGCACAATCATTGCGCTCTTCCCNGTGTGTGTGTGTGTGTGTGTGTGTGTGTGTGTGTGTATGTGTATTTTTCAAGGACCAGAATAAATCATGTTTATTGAGTTTTAATTTCCTCAATTTCATCAGGTTGAATTTTACAGAGCTGGTGTTTAATAAATGATACTTGGATTGAATGTCACAAAATATTTATTAATATTTTATATGTTAAAGATTCTCCCATATTCACAATCTTTCTCATTCTTGATTCCTTTCTTGTTTCTGTTTTTCTGTCACCTTTATCACAAGATTTTCTCTCACTTTTATCTTTTCCACTTTTTCCATCTTATCACTTTTATATTCATTCTTTCTAAAATCACTTTCTTTACTTTTTAATTAATAAACTTGTTTCCAATTTTAAAATTCTTTTTATTCTATTATGTCCTTTTTACCTACATTTCCCCAGATATTTTCATGTGCCTTGACCTTTCTGCGTTTCTTACGAGAACAGTCACCGGCTGCCTTTTTTCTGAACTATCTCCTTTGGGCTATACTGGAAGAGAGATATAGTGTCTTCCTTTGGATCAAAAGGCAGATGTGGTTAGTGCCCACTATAAAAGATTTAAGTTCCCTAAGATCAAAGTTCCTCTCCTATCATGCACCCCACTACATGTGCAGATATTATCTGGCCTGCTTGATGTCAACCTGTGGTAATTAGAGCTCAGGGAAATGGCACAACATGTGCTAATGCTTTTGCTGTGATTAATAAGCCATTCTTTATCTCTGACCCAGGAGCGTCATGCCTTATGTCAGCATCCATGAAACTGGCAGGCTAACTTGTTAGCTTGCAAGAGGAGTAAAATCTCAGTCCTTTCACAGTCCTTGACAATGATTTTTGCATGCATATGTATTTTATACACACACACACACACACACACACACACACACACACGCTGGGGGTACCAAAAAATTTATACACATTTTAAGAGATGTTATCTATGCTCAAACAGTAGTTTGCCATAATCAGAAGTGTCTGGATGCGGGTGGTAACCACTTTGAGCACCTCTTCTAATTGTAGAAGTCAAACGTGAATTGTATTCATCTTTTGTCATTGGTATATATTGAGCATTACTATTTTAATAGTTTTTTTTTCTTTCTTAAAATGTGTATGCATTTTTGGTACCCTCTGGATATATACATGGATTGGAATTTGCAGATAAATCTTCTGGATTACTTTTATCCCATAGCCATTTTATCATTGTGTGTGTGTGTGTGTGTGTGTGTCTATGTGTGTGCGCGTGTGCGTGTCTGTGTGTGTGTAGCTTGGCAGGCATGGCATCCACTGATATTTTGTCTTGAATTATAACTGTTCTTGCTGTTCATATCACGCAGCGAGGTTCATTCTCAGTTAAAATATTTTCTTGTCTTTCTCCAAAGAACTTTTACTTTCTCCTCATTGTCAGGTCTCATTATATAGTTTAGAAGATCCATACAAAAATTATATTATTTTTAGTACATTTATCTAATCTAATCAGTCTATCCATATTGATCCCATATCTCTAAAAGCATTATCAGCACAGCCATTCCTACCCATAAAGCAGTGTTCACCAACTGATGTTTGAATGTGCAATTCTTTTTCCTATCTGGAATGTTATCTCTTTCTTCCTCCTATACATTGCCTTCATTTCTTTCAAAACTTACTCCCTGTATACACATGCTTTTGTGAGTTATCCCAAATTACGTTAGTCATTAAGCATTTATATATTTTATTGTTTCAGTTACTAATATTTATTGGGTGCCTACTATAAATTCAAGGCATGGTGAGCAAATCAGCATAGATCCTGAATACCATAATAGTAGTTAGTATTTTCTAAATGAACATATACTCAAGTTGATATATGTGTATTTTGGATTTGAAGATATATCCTTTTTTAATTGTTTTACATTGCCTTCTTGATTGCATTGTAAATTCTACCAAGGCAGGCAGCTGTGTCTTTTTTCCTCAACTAATAATAATTTAAGCTTTTCTCTCTTTTCAAGCAAAAAGAAGACAGGGCAAGCAGTCCAGCAGTGTAATGATTCCATGAGGGTGTAATGATTGCATGAGGGACTCAGTAAACATTTGGTTTTTTGGTCCACCATGGCTAGTGTGTGGCTTTCATCCTCATGATTGTAAGTGGCCTGATCCACCTCTGAGCATCATGGCCATGTTCAAGGCAGGAAGAAGGGATAATGGAGAGAACAAAAGGGGAATTGTCCATGGTCAAAATACTTTCCACTGGAGCCTTATCAATTTCAATACTTTCCCCAAAATGCTATATAACATATATATGGTCTTTGGAAAAATCATGACTCATGTTTGCAACACGTGGCACTAGTTCATTTTTGGAAGTACTAGAGTCATTTGCAGCTATGTTATTGCTATGTCATTTGACATCTGACAGTACTAGCTTCATTCTACACTTGAACTTAGCCAAAAGGCTGAGAAGCAATAGTACTAGCTTCATTCTAAAACAAAAAATTGATTGATTTGGTTGAGTTTTGGAGATTTTACAACAAGTTGAAGATGGAAGATCAAACTGCATTTTTGCCATATTTTACTGTTTTACTTAAATAAAGGGAAGAGTACGCATCAAGCTTGTGAAAAGTTGCATAAAGTTTACGGTGACAATGCTCTACAAGAACGTCAATGCCAATGATGATTCACAAAATTCCGTGCTGGTGATTTTGATCTCAACGATGCTCCTCAGTCAGGAAGGCCCACCGAGGTTGATGATGACAAAATAAAGGCATTGATCAAGTGAAACCCACATTACAGGACACGAGAGATGGCAGAAACATTGAACATCCACCATTCAAGCGTTCACAACCACCTGAAGAAGCTGGGATATGTAAGTAAGCTCGATATTTGGGTTCCACATGAACTCAAAGAAGTTCATTTGACTGTGCATTTAAACATCTGCAATATGCTCAGTAAACATGAGGAAAATGATCATTTTTTTGAAGCACCTGATAACTGGTGATGAGAAGTGGATTGTTTACAACAATGTGGTACACAAATGGTCTTGGTCCCGATGTGATGATTCCCCTCAAATGACATCGAAAGCAGACATTCATCAGAGGAAGGTTATACTCTCAGTGTGGTGGGATTTTAAAGGTGTCGTGGTTTTCGAGCTCCTACCAAGGAACCAAACAATCAATTCAAATGTGTACTGTCAGCAATTGGACAGTTTGAATGAATCCATCATCCAGAAACATCCAGAGCTTGTTAATTGTAAAGGAGCTGTGTTCCATCGCGACAATGTGAGTCCCCACACAAGTCTGATCACCTGTAAAAAATGATTTGAGCGGGCGGCCGAGTGGCGCAATGGTTAAGAACTCTCTTGGGATACCAGAGGGCCCCGGTTCGGATCCCACATATGAGGGCCAGTGACACTGCCCTCCACAGCTAAGATGCTGAACAACAGCTCAACGTGGAGCTGGGCTGCCGTGAGTCACCGGCGATGGCGTAGGCTGCAGCCCCTGTGACAGTGGGTTGCCATGGGCTACCGTGTGTAGCCAGCAGCCAGTGTGAGCGGCCAGCAGCCGCAATGAGCGGCCATCCAGAAGCCGGCGACTGATCTGCCTCGCCTGGGAAGAGCGCAATGATGGTGCCATGTTGGGTCAGTGAAGCAACGTCCTCCACAACTAGACTGAAGAACAAAACGACAGCAACTTGTCTGTTCCCCTTCCCTCAATTCCCCAGCACTGTTCCCATCTCCCCAATTCCCCTATATAAAAAAAAAAGATTGGAGCTTGGATGCGATGTGTTGCCACACCCACGTGACTCGCCTGACCTTGCGCCATCAGACTTCCATTTGTTTTGCTCTCTTCAAAACTTCTTGCATGGTATAACGTTCAATTCAGATGAGGCTGTAAATCAGCACCTTGTTCAGTTTTTTGCAAATAAAGACAGGTCCTTATATGAATGAGGAATTATGAAGCTCACTGAAAGATGGCAAAAGGTTATCAAACAAAATGGGCAATATATCATTGATTGATCTTTGTTCTTTATATAATTTATATAAATAAATGACCTTTGAAAAACATAAACAAAATATGTCATAACTTTTCCAAAGACTATATATATATAATTAATCAGAACTGGGTCAGTCACCACTCCTAGTTGCAAGGACATTTGAGAAGATGAATTCACTTATCATCTGATAAGAAGGGGAGAAGAGATATTGGTTACAAACTAGCGATGTTTGCCACACTGAGACATTCAACACTGGTAAAGAGGTTCTTGAAGCCACAGGCTAAATATAAGGTATCTTCTTGGACCTTCCCTTTATTAGAAGATTTGAATAAAAAAATCGATCTAAAACAAGCATGGAGGAGAATACAGATAAAGCATGAGTATTTAAGGTTGAAAACAAGTGACATAAAAAAAAGCCTCATCTTCTACCCCTCTTTCCTGTGCCACAACTATAAGGTCTCTTTATTTTCCTGTCGTGATCATAGCCCTTTTCACTCTCTGATTTCTCTGCCCGGAATGCTGTTCCCCTAAATCTTAACACAAATAGGCAGGTCTCAACTTTAAACTTAAAAAAAGGTCCTCAGAGATCTTTCCTTTCCAATTAGACACCAAATACCCTCCCAGTCACTCTGTACCATTAACCAGTAGTATTTTCAGTTTCATTTGTATCATGACCAGCTTATCATGTGCTCTCCACCCTGACTCCTCGAAAACATAAGCTCCATGCAGACAAGTAAAGTTAGGTTGTGATTATCACAGCAAAGGGTGGAAGAAAAGGTGGGCTGCGTGGGTATGAAATGGGGCACAAGAGGTGTTGATGCATCATGTTAGATCTTCACTGAGATTTTTTGTTTGTTTTTTGTTCTTCAGTCTAGTTGTGGAGGACATTGCTTCACTGGCCCAAGTTGGCACAATCATTGCGCTCTTCCCGGGTGAGGCAGATCAGTCGCCGGCTTCTGGACGGCCGCTCACAGTGGTTGCTGGCCACTCATGCTGGCTGCTGGCTACACACAGTAGCCCATGGCAACCCACTGCCACAGGGGCTGCAGCCTACGCTGTCGCCGGCGACTCACAGCAGCCCAGCTCCACGTTGAGCTGTTGTTCAGCATCTTAGCTGTGAGGGCAGTGTCACTGGCCCTCATATCTGGGATCGGAACCAGGGCCCTCTGGCATCCCAAGACAGTTCTTAACCATTGCATCACTCGGCTGGCCCTTCACTGAGATTTTTATACCATGCTTGAAATTTAATATCTGAACCATCCTCTCTTAGAACGTGATGTCTAAGAATATCAAGTCAATAGGATATTGGATATTTTCAGGAAACAAAAGCCCCAAAGACTATTCTGACTGAAAATCAACCTAACAGTTGTTGAAAGAAGCATTATACTTGCTTCCTCTTTTTGCTATGTAAACGTATTTTTGAACTCTTTATCCAGAATGTCAGATGATGAAAGGGAGACAGGTTGCGAAAACACTTGATCACATTTTGATCAATGATTAATTTTGTAAGACACAATTCTTTGCCTCTGTCTTCTCACTACCATACCATTATTTCAGTGTTCATCCCCCAAGGCATAAAGATGTATATTAAGACCATGTAAATTCAATGAAAATATGTAGCTCAGGAATTAGTACATAAAGTTCTTCTGTCATATATCTTGGACTATTGGGTTGTTGGAAAAGTCATGATGCATTTTTGCAATGAAAAACATAAAAAAAATACGTCATGACTTTTCCAACAACCTAATATTTTTCAGAATAGAGGAAGATACTCTATTTAAGCAGGGCATATAATAACCTGCTTCATGGGGAGAAGTTTCCAGATAATGATTTCATAATTCTTAAGCAAAATTCCTACAGTGGAAGTGGAATTTTTGGAGGAAAGTATTTTCCACAACCTTTCCCTTCATGAAAGGCTTTTTGGTGTATATTGTGAAATTATATGCCTAGTTCAGAAAAAGGGATATGACATGGGCTAAAGAAAGAAATCTGGGTTAGTAGAGGTGGGATGAATCCTCATGACTCAGAATGGAGCAGGGCAAAAACAGTGACCAGGTGACTTGTATGGAGTCCTCCATCAACATAATTAAGAATTTCCCTGGCTTCCTAAGAGCATTTTCAAGTTTAGTTACTCAAGTGAAATACCTCCCCTGTCTTACCTCAATCTTCCCCCATAACGTATCTTCTTGTTTGCTTTCCCTGTAAATCTACTGCCTGAAAATTCACTGCTGTAGAAATATATCTACTAATGAACTTAATCCATACAATTTGGGTTATAAGACAGATACATGCGTAATAGGGTGTTTGCTTTCGCACTCAATTTCATCTCAGACCTGTTAGATAATCAATATAGGATGGGAAAATGACATTCTTGTAAAGGAGAGCTGAAAACATGAATATATTTATATTACTTTTTTAATCAGAGGACTAATTTGAATGTAGGCATATCGCGCAGGATCCTATTTAATTGGCAGACTCATCATGGTGAATCTATATGGTCTTAAATACTGAGACAGGACTTGGAAACTTTATTTAATCTGCACACTAAGAAGAGTCCACCAGGAATGAGACTCACTTAAAACTGTGCCCATTTTATAGGAGTTGCGCAGCAAGAGTGTGATTATATATACATTATTCTTCTTGACATCAGGTGATTGTGGGTGGCGAGAGCCTGGTTTTGATGTTTACACATAAGCTTCAATCTATTCTCTTGGTAGTAGCTTTGTAACCATAGACAAGTTACTCAAACACTGTAACTTTCACATTCTTCCTTCATAAAATGGGACTCCTTTTCTTAAGAGTGTGAATATTAAGATTGAAAGATATATAAAACATTTTAACATATTGCCTGGCATGGAACCGGTGCTCATTATGTATTAATTGCCTTCCCGTTCTTCCCCTGGGAGCAATGAGTGATTCAGAGTTTGTAATTTAGTTGAGAAGAAATTTTAGAATTGTATAAAATTCAGTATTGCTTATATATTCATTCATTAGTCCCTTTATTAACACTGAGTATGTTATTTGCATTATGTAGTTTAGCCATGGTGTGTATAATGTGAATCTAACTAGAAACAATATTTGTCTCACCAATATTGCTTCCAACTTAGTTACCTGATTGTCAGCTAGGTTGGAAGCAGTGGCATTTCTCATAATTTTGAACTTGCAAAAAATAATGATAATAACCCTTTAATCCTATGCTAATTTATAAATAATCAGATCGACAATTGAATTAACTCAAGGTTGATCAGTTGCATTTATTCCTAAAGACAGAAAATAAATTGCCTGTGAGAGGGCAGGCCCACCTTAAGTTCTCTGTCTTAGCTTGGAATCTCTCACAAGCATGCCTGGAGCCAAGCATTCCAGTGCACGTGATTATTCTCAAACTTAAAAAAACAAACATTTATCATGCTCATAGTTTGTGTGGGTCAAGGCTTCAGGGAACAGCTGATCTAGGTAGTTCTGGCTTGCTGACGCTCATGAGGTTGCCATGAAGATATTGGCTAGGGCTGCTGTCATCTGAAGGCTCGACTGCAACTGGAGGATCTGCTACCAGGGTGGCTCACTCACATCATTGGCAAACTAGCGCTGGCTCTTGAAAAGAAGCCTCAGTTTCTTGCCACTTGGACCCCCTCATAGGACTGCTTGAGTGTCCTCACAAAATGGCAGTAGGTTTCTCCCACAGTGAGTGGTTCAAGACAGGGCAAACTGGAAGCTACAATATCTTGTGTGACTTAGCTTTGGAAGTCACATATCATCATGTCCACTATATCCTATTGGTTACAAGATCAATCCTATCCAATGTGTGAAGAGACTACGAAACAAAGGTATGAATATCGGGAGGTGAAGATCACTGGAGCCATTTTGGAGGTGCTTTACCACACTACCATTCTTTTCTTCTTTAAGCTAAGTAATGGCTCTCCTGCTATCTTCACTGAGGACTTGCTAAGCACTTTGCTGCACTCACCCAACAAAAACTGAATTAAAAGAAGCTAAGTAAAAATACACTTCAACACAATAGTAAGAAATGTAGATATTACTGAATATTTAGAAAGGAGATCAAGAAGAGGATTTATATCATATGCCAGTCAATAGAAACAAAATTAAATTTCCTTTCCCAATATCCCTCTCTTGAGCTGCCAGCCATCTCATTTCTCTTTATCTCTTTCCCACTTAGCATCCAAAATCTCTTCTGTTGTGCCAAATAATTCAGCTCTGGTCCTGAGTTTACTAATACATTCTCGGCAAAACAAAATCCTGACAACCAATCTTACCTTCCTTAGAATGTAGGGATCTCTGCCCTACATGGAAAATGGAGGTCAAAGTGGCTTATTGCTATTGACTCAACAAAAGGGCCTATTTCCAGGGTTGGAAGGAGAGAGACAAATGTTCTCTTGTCCAGAAAATAAGGGGTTTTCCCCAAAGTGTTTTGTTTTTTTAAAGACTTTATTGGGGAATTGGGGAAGGGGAATATTATGTCTTTCCAGGACCCATCAGCTCCAAGTCAAGTTGTTGTCCTTCAATCTTAGTTGTGGTGGGTGTAAGCTCAATTCCAAGTCCAGTCGCCACTTTCAATATAGTTGCAGGGGGACACAGCCCACCATTCCATGTTGGAGTTGAGCCAGCAACCTTGTTATTAAGAGCACGCGCTCTCAGCAGCTGAGCCATCCAGCCGCCCGTTGGCAGCTCAGCAGCAGCTCAGCTTGAGTGCAGCTCACTGGTCCATGTGGGACTTGAACCAGTGACCCTGTTGCTCAGAGCTCGCGCTCTTAACCAACTGAGCCACCTGGCCAGCCCTCCCCTAAATGTTTTATACATATTATGGTCTTATGGCTTCTAGATCCAGGGATGATAGTAATCCTTGAGTCTTTTGCTGATCAGTAGCTATACCTGTTTGGAGTAACAGCTCTGAAGTTTTTGCCATTGAATCTGTTGCATCCTTTCTTGTTGCTGAGTTCCAAACCACCTAGCCAATGTTTTATTTAGAAAAAAAAAGAAAAGAAATATTCTCATGAGCTCTGGTTTTCAGTTCACCTGATTGTAGAAGAGAGATGCAATCTTTGCCCCTAAACAGCACAAGCAGTTATGAGTGGATGCCCCTTAAGGGTTCTGGCCTTGTTGTGTTCACTGATGCACACCCCATCCAGTGCCCTGCACTCAGAAGAGACGGTTCACGTGTCTGGTAATTGACTCTCATTGACTGAGGTTCCCTGGCTGAGGGGAGCAATGAGGGCAGAGGCTTGTCTGCCTGCATAATCTCTACTAATGAGCTCTACTTTACTTTGATGCTCATCTTCATTTTCTTAAACTGAAATAACTTTTGGCAAATTCCAAGGGAGACCATCCTTGAAACCTTGCTAAGTTCAACCTATAAGTTTGGGGGCATTACAAAAAAAATCGATGTTTTTTGCTTTATAACTGCTTGCTCTTTTATTTGGAGGAGACCAACAAGTTATGACTACAGACTTGATACTGGTTTTAGAGGGATGCATTTAATTAAGCATCTTTTATGCTTCATTTTCATACAAATCCATAAAATATGAGATATATTATTTATGTATTATAATTAGAGGCTGAAATGAGCTGAAAGAATGGAAAGGAATTTGGTTTTGAGGGTAGTGTCATCTCTTGGGGAAAAATTATGAGCGAAAGAGAAAGGTAGATACGGGAGGATCTATTCAGATGGTAGATATGGGAGGATTGATTCAGGCGTCACTGCAGGGATAAATCTGAATGTAATAGAGGGAGAAGTAGTGAGAGGGAAGGCTGGAAAAGGAGGTTCCCCTGGATTGTACAGGGTCTTGAGTTGCAGGGCAAACTTTGGATCTGAGGCTATAGGCAGTGAGGAGCCACTGATGACTCAGAGACATAATGAAAATACTGCTTTTGGGAAGGTTTACCCCAGGCACCATGTGTATGCTAGATTGAATGCAAGGGAAAACTGGAAGCACAAAGAGTGAGTCAGAAAAATCTCAGAAACTTGGAAATGAGAGAGTAGAGTTGAGGCCATGAATATTCTAATGCAAATGATGTTCTATTTTTTTCTTTGCAGTTCTTAAATCTAGGCTTTGTGCAATATGCTTTGAAACTATGATAATGATATTGATTTGTAGAATCACCAATTCTTCTTTTCCTTCATGGGTGTTCCTAAAGCACCTTCTGATAATTTCACTAATTATTGGGTTGTTGGAAAAGTCATGAGGTATTTCTATGTTTTTCATTGCAAAAATGCGTCATGACTTTTCCAACAACCAAATATATGTTTTTGTAAGGCTTTCAAACACTGAAGTCTTAAAATAGTGTTGGTGAATGCATATAACCTGTGAGTGTATTGTTATTGAGATTATTATAGAAACTACTTTTAAAAATTCACTTAGACAGGGCCGGCCGACTGGCTCAGTTGGTTAAGAGCTCGCTCAAGAGTTTGAGCTCTGAGCAACAGCGGTTCGATGCCCGGCCCGAGCTGAGCAGCTGCTGAGCTGCCAACAGGTGGCAGGATGGCTCAGCTTAAAAAAAAATTCACTTAGACAAACTAATATGTGTAAGAATCCTAACTAACATGATGTGATGGTTCAATTAATTTCAAGTGATACCACAATCACAGCACAATACTTATCCTTCCTAAAAGAATTCCAGTGTTAGATTTGTTCAACACAATGTTGTATATTTTACCTTTCTAAAGAGCAGAGCAATGTGGCAATTCTGAATATACATGTGCTTGCCAAAAGACATAAATTGGTGATTTTCTCCTCTGTGGGACAGAAACAAGTCAGATGGATATAAAGAGAAATTCCTATAAGTAATACTTGTAGAGCACTTTTTCGTAGCAATTTCAATTTGTCTCTAGCACTATATGTATTCCCAGTTGTTACTCCTTTCACTCCATAATTTTTATTCTCAGATCTTTCTATTTCATATCCCAAAGATAACATTTGCTCAAACATAAAAATAACATTTAGCTGCCTTTGCATGGCCCTTGTGAATTTATCTCTCACTTCTTGTTTCCCTGACTTCCCCAGTAGCCTTGAAAAAACCCCCAAGTTAGCTGAATTTGAAACGGAATGACTGTGACATCTCCACAGTAGCATAATTCCAAATGCCTATTTGATAGCTTCAATTGATGGCAAATAGGCTCTTCAAATTTAACATGCCTAAAAAGGAATCCTTGTTTATCCCTCCACTCTCAGACTTGATCTTGCTCCAGCTTCTCCATTTAGGACTTGGCACCACCATTATGTGGGTGCCCAGGTTAAAAATAATAATGATCAATTTAAAAGGAAGATGAAATAAAAATCTAGCTATCATTTTTTATTTTTTTCTTTCCCTAAACCTCTACATCCTACATGTATATAAGTCTCTGGACAGCTCTACCATAAAATATATACAAGTCTGAGCATTTCTTTCCTTCTGTGCTGCGCCTGCCTTAGTTTATCCCTATGTCTGTCTAGCACTCATTTAGGAGGCGCCTCACTGATCTCTGTGCTCTCGTCTGCTGTTTGATTCCCCCAAAGAACACTGAGTAATCTGTCAATCATGCGAATTAAAAATGTTGGACTTATTACATTAAGGGAGAACATACTTGATGAGTCTTAGTAGGAGCTCAACATTGGGAAATTAGGGTCTGGCATTTATTATATTTTAGAGCTTGGACTAGGTGATTTTAAGGTGGGTCTTGAGACTGGACTGAGTTTGTTACATAGTAGATTTGGATTGGTGGGTACCATGAGAAAAGGGTCTTTTTAAAAAAATTTTTATTGGGTAACAGTGTGTTTTTTCCAGGACCCATCAGCTCCGAGTCAAGTTGTTGCCTTTCAATCTTAGTTGTGGAGGGTGCAGCTCAGCTCCAAGTCCAGTCGCTGTTTTCAATCTAGTGGTGGTGGTGGTGGTGGTGGTGGTGGGGGCACAGCCCACCATCCCATGCTGGAGTAGAACCGGCAACCTTGTTGTTAAGAGCACACACTCTAACCACCTGAACCATCCGGCCACCCTGAGAAAAGGGTCTTGAAGTGAGTCTTGATAAGTGTTGTATGTTGCTAGGTTAGTTCACAGTCATCTTTTAAGAACAGGTGTTTCTTAGATCAAGCATCTAGGTTAATTTTGCTTGGAATAAGTGCTGTTTAATATAGAGGCAGTAAAGTATGCCTGGTTCTAATTTCATAGGGAGAATTATGTTTTGTAAGCATTTAAACTTAAAATAACTTCTTATATCCATGTTTATAATATTTGTAGAGCCTAATGCTGTTAATTAGAGTAAAATCCAAACTCACATTAGAAGATCCTAGATATGCTGCCCTTTTCTTCCTTGCTGACTTCAATTCATACCACTTTCATCCTTACTCTATGTTCCAACCACACTGGCCTTGAGTAAGCCAAGCTCAAGGTTGGCTCTGCCTGGAGTGAGTCTGTCTTTCCTTTATCTCAGCATTCATGTCTTCCTCAAATATCTCCTCAGAGAAGACTTTCTAGACTGCCTATTTATATCAGCTCATGACTTCAACATCACTTCATTTCAGAGTTCATGGTATTCATCCCTATACAAAACTATGGCCTCTACCGTTAGACAGCTTGGGTTCAAGTCCTTGCTCTGCTACATATTAGCTATAGGATCTTGGCATGTTATTTTGTCTGTGCCTTAGTTTCCCCATCCATAAAAAGGGAGATGATGAAAACTCTGGGGGCTAAAAATATAATTTTCCTCCCACCTTTGAAGTTCTTCTAGCTGGGCTAATAATCAAATTAACAGGGACAGATTACCAGGAGAAAATGTCCAAAGTTTATTATACGAGTGCACATTCAGGGGTGCCCGAATGAGACCCAAATACAGATTGGGCAGTTAAGGCTTATATGCCATTCTGGAGCTAAGGAGAAAAAGGGGTGTGGTTTGGACTTCAGTGGCCTGGAAAGCAATTCACATGGAGATGGAAAAGCAAATGGTTGGTAAATAAATGTTTGCTGTGCCATCTTTAACAATGGGACTCAGAGAGGAGTTTGATCAAATGGGCCTTGCTAGGTTCCTCCTTATCACACACTAGTTCATATTAAACTATCTTTATGTAGGATGATAATTCCCTTCCTGGAACAGGTCCCCTATCTAAATTCTTTTAGGCAGTTAGGGGGAAGGTCAAAGGTTTTTCCTGAGTCTTTTGTTCCTTAATAACCAGCTTAAAAATCAATATCCCAAGGGCCAGCTGAGGGGCGCATTGGTTAGGAGTTGGCTTGGGACACCAGCTCTGAGCAGCAGGGCCCCGGTTCAGATCCCATATGAGGGCCAGTGACACTGCGCCCTCTACAGCTAAGATGGTGAGCAGCAGCTTGACCTGGAGCTGGGCTGCCGTGAGGCAACGGCGTAGGCTGCAGCCCCTGCTGCAGTGGGCTGCCATAAGCCACCGTGAATGACTGGCAGCTGGCGTGAGCTTTCGTGAATTGCCGGGAGCGGCTGTCCAATGGGCAGCGAGTGACTGCCTCAGCCTGGAAGAGCGCAATGATAATACCAACATGGGCCGGTGAAGCGACGTCCTCTACAACTACACTGAAGAACAAAAGGAGACCAACTTGTCTGTTTCCCTCCCCCAATTCCTCAATAAAATCTTTGAAAAAAAATCAGTATCCCAAAAGGCATATTTTTTTTTGGAAGACAGGAATCTCCTACTAAAACGGTAGTTTCAAAACCAGTGAACAACAACAAAAAATTAAGTCGACTCACTGCCTGTTTTAGTATGGCCTGCAAGCTAAGAATGGTATTGACAGGTTTTTAAAAGATTTTTATTAAAATATAGCTAATATACAGTATTATATTAGTTTCAGGTGTACATCATAGTTATTCAACTATAGGTTTTGAGATTTTTAATGGTTAAAAAAGAACACTGCGAGGTGTGATACTTCAGTTTGCCAACTTGTTGCAGCAATGTTGCTAACCTTTTTTGATATCAGAGGGATTATTCATTTTGGATTTTTACCAACTGGACAAACAGTTGACCAAGTTTACTACTTAGAAGTGCTGAAGAGGCTGTGTGAAAAAGTTAGAAGACCTGAATTTTTCGCCAACAGTTCATGGCTCTTGCATCACGACAATGCACCAGCTCACACAACACTGTCTGTGAGGGAGTTTTTTTTTTAAAGATTTTTATTGGGGTATTGGGGGGATGGGAACAGTGCTGGGGAATTGGGGGAAGGGGAACAGACAAGTTGCTGTCGTTTTTTGTTCTTCAGTCTAGTTGTGGAGGACGTTGCTTCACTGGCTCAAGTTGGCACCATTATTGCGCTCTTCCCAGGCGAGGCAGATCAGTCACCGGCTTCTGGATGGCCGCTCACTGCGGCTGCTGGCCACTCACGCTGGCTGCTGGCTATACACGGTAGCCCATGGCAACCCACTGCCACAGGGGCTGCAGCCTCCACCGTCACCGGCGACTCACGGCAGCCCAGCTCCAGGTTGAGCTGTTGTTCAGCATCTTAGCTGTGAGGGCAGTGTCACTGGCCCTCATATGTGGGATCCGAACCGGGGCCCTCTGGCGTCCCAAGCCAGTTCTTAACCATCGCGCCACTCGGCTGGCCCTGTGAGGGAGTTTTTAGCCAGTAAACAACTGTATTGGAACACGCTCCCTACTCACATGATCTGGCCCCCAATGACTTCTTTCTTTACGCAAAGACAAAGGAAATATTGAAAGGAAGGCATTTTGATGACATTCAGGACATAAAGGGTAATACATCAACAGCTCTGATGGCCATTCCAGAAAAAGAGTTCCAAAATTGCTTTGAAGGGTGGACTAGGCACTGGCGTAAGTGCATAGCTTCTCAAGGGGAGTACTTCAAAGGTGCTGAGTGATATTCAGCAATGAGGTATGTAGCACTTTTTCTAGGATGAGTTCACACACTTAATTGTCTGACCTCGTATTTCGTATTATTATTTTGCATAAAAATTATATGAGATTCCAATTTCAGGGTCCATAGGTAAAGAGTTATTGGCACACAGCCACCCCCATTTGTTTATATATTGTCAATGACTACTTTCGTGCATCAACAGCAGAGTTGAGTATTTGCCTCAGTGACCATGGGCCACAAAGCCTGAAATATTTACTATCTGTCCATTTACAGGAAAAGTGTGCTGACTTCTCATCTGGATGATTACTAAGATCCCTTTCTATCACCACTATGTGACTTTTGTTCATCTGTGTGGAACCTAATTGGCCAGCTGCATAAGATCCCACTGAAAGCAAATTGAACTCAGACAGGACTCCTTCACTGTGTTATAAAATCCATTTCTTTTTTATTACAAAGATACTTCTTATTTTAGGACATATGCTACCTAACTAATCTATGTCTTATCATCTGCCCTCACCTTCATTCGAAATGATGTTTGATATTTTCTACTTTCTATTAAGTTGAACATTTCTTTTTTTCAATCACATTTAAACTGAGCAACAGTAAAATAGCATGGCTCCCCTGCACTGTTAGTATATTAGCATGACAGAGTTATAGAGTTGTAAGGAAGTTTTAGATGTCATCTAACCTCTCTTACTCCTTCAGAATTGCACTTAAAGTATCCTGGAAAGGTTTTGGTTTACCACAGACTTTAAAATACCCAGAGAAAAGAACTTCCAAACACTTACCTTGTAGTTTATCAGCTGTCACATGATTTGTACCTTGGGTTCCTTTGACCAAAAGAGTATTTAGAGTTGTTCCATTTGAAAGTTTTAAAATAGTATATTAATGGGTCAGTGTTTCCAGTTACACAAATCTTGAATTTTTTATTCTTAAATCTGGGGAACCACAGTGTCTAATATGGTATTTTCTCAGGTGATTAAGGGGCGGGACCTGGGAGACTACTCTTGTCACATGCTCTGTTCCTCCCTCCATGCTATGAAATCCTCGAGGACATGAGCAGGGTTGCTTTTTTCCCCTAACTCATAGTGCACGTAGAATATTCTGCCCAACCTCTTTGCAAGCATCTGTGTTTCAAAAGATAAACAGAGGGTGGATCTAATCTAATAATTGATATTGGAAAGCAACCCAGGCTGTGTGTGCATGCACTTCCCGTAAGATCGACAGTAAATTAGCATTTTATTTATACTGTATAATTCACTTCTTTTCAGAAGTCTGATCTGGAAGCCAATGAGTGTTTGTTTTCTCCAAAGTGGTTTTTTGATGGAGTGCTAATTATGTTCCACCTCCAGTGCAGTGCTGAGGGGGGAACCACAATCTTATTGTAGAAGGAAGGTCCAGCTAATGAATCTCAGGATAGTCTTAGGCTACATTATGGGGGCAATGGGTGGTGGTGGTGGTGAGCAAGTGTGAAAAAAACATGAAAATTTTTGCCCAAGGAAATGATACCATTTATATGTCAGTGACAAGGTTAAGCCTTTGTGAAACAGCTCCATAACTCTAACATGAATTTCTTTCAGTAGAGAAAAAAACCCAAAAACCCAGTAGAAAATATATGTTGACTCGCCACACTGGCTGAATCTGGAGTTTAGTGGTTCATAGGGGAGACTGCATTTTAAAGCAGAACTGAGTTGAATAGATTTTTGTTCCAGATAGGAGGCCAACTTAATAAATGAGCCCTGAGTAAAGACGTATATCACATTTTGTAAAAAGAGGACAATAAACGCAAGGACAGCCAAACTTTTCGCTCGTGCCAACCTAATTGTGTCACCTGAGTTTTTGTACTTGGATTTTAGCTCAGCTCAAGGAAGCTTGATCCAGATATTTTTTTTCAAGAGATCATAAAATATTTGTTTAATATAGCTTAATAAACATTGAAATCTACTTTAATTCCACATTCCTTTCTATAAAGGCTTCTATGGGCTACCCTCGGCAGCTCCATTTTTACCACCAAAGTCCTTGCAGCTTATATACTAGGATTTAATATATGTAAGTACATATAAACAGCTGTGCTCTAGCATTGCTAGAAAAGCATGGGGTACTCTGCATGACTTGGGATGTAGTAAGTGAAGGAAGTGAAGGAAGCTGACCATAGCGACCCATCCATTATCCTACATCCACCTGAGCACACTTCTATGCCTGGTCCTGTGCTGGGCACTAAGGGAAGTCCTGCCTTTTAGTTCATTTCATGGGGCTTCTCAGGAATGGCATCTTGATAATCTGAGCAATATATCCAAACTCCTTCATCAGGCAGCTGAAGTATCAGACCATTTTATAGCCAGGTTTCTCACCAAAGCACAGGGACCTGTATCTGTTTGGATGGTGTTTTGTAATAAGGTACAGATCATTTTGATATCTGTTATCATATTAAAGTTCATCGTGTCTGGCCTGTTGTATGTGCTCAGTAAACTTGGTGAACGCTGAAATGAATCATCCTAGGGGTGAAGGGGAAGAACTGAGGCTTAGACGTCCACTTGCCCAAGGTCCTTTGGCTGGTATGGGGCAAAGGCAGTTCCTGTTCCAGATAGTTAAAACAGAAGCTTTCTTCTCTCTCACTCTCTTCCCACCTTGCTCTGCCTCTCTTGCGCTTGTCATCTGTTTTATTTTTAAAAAAAAATTTTTAATTATTTTTTTTTATTGGAGAACTGTGTGTTTTTCCAGGACCCATCAACTCCAAGTCGAGTAGTTGTTTCAATGTATTGGGTCGTCGGGAAAGTCATGATGCATTTTTGCATTGAAAAACATAGAAAAATACATCACGACTTTCCCGACGACCCAATAGTTGTGGAGGGCACAGCTCAGCGGCCCATGTGCAAATCGAACCAGCAACCTTGGTGTTATGAGCCTATGCTCTAATCACCTGAGCTAACCGGCCACCCCTCTTTTTTTTTTTTAAACTGTTCCAGCATGCTATAATTTGGTATGCTTTCTAAATAAATAAACAAACTCAAAACCCTTTAAAAATAATTATTATTGAGGACTTAATTTTATTTATTAATCTATGTTTTTAGTGTTAAATCTACAAGGTAGGTGTTATCCTTATTTACAAAATGCTTGAAGTAAAAAAAAAAACCACCCTCTGACGTCGTTTATTATAGTTATATAAAGCTTACAGGGTGGATTTAAGATTTAGCCTTAAATGCACATACATCATTTCAAATACATATATATTTAAATATTTTTGACTCTTAGGTAATAATACACTTGGGATAAAAAAGCTATTTGGTATATTCGGGGGAGGATGACAATTCTGAACGGAACTTGACTGATTCTTGCCAAGATTACGCCAGGAATGTATGATTTAGTAATCTATTTGTTCCATAGAGAAGAAAAAAAAATCAAGCACAGGGAAGGGAAGTGTTAACATTTGTTCAGCAATTACTATGTGCCAGACACTGTACTCAGTGCTTGGCATACTTAAGAAGTCACAAGGTCCCTGTGAGAATCTTTTATAAAAAATCTTTAAAGATGAGGCAACTGAGGCTCATAGACATTAAGAAATCTGTCTAAATACCTTAACTTGACCCAGAAAAAAGTACAAGTAAACCCATAATACTGGCTGAATCATAGTTTTTAGGGGTTTATAGGGAGAACAGTAAAGCTGAGCTGCATGGGTCTTGGGTCCAGACAGAACAGGGCACTGTTTTTCCTGAGACCTGGGGAAGGGGTGGGATGGGGTAGGGATGGGGGTGGATGAATCAAGATGGAAAATCAGGTCTCTTGGGGACCCAATTTAGTTCCCTTTTAAAACACTGAGCTGCCTCCAAAGAAATTAAACTCATGACCTTGGTCTGCATGAAATGAAGCCAGATAAATTAACCTGACATTCACTCTTATATAAGAAATCCTTGAAAAGGAATAGCAGATGAAACGAGGGAATCATATTTCCTGTAAGAAAAGTTCAGGTGGGAAAAATACTTAGCAGCAAAGTACTTTGGGCACCATATTATAGTACTATCAACATCATAATGGAAAAGAACAAAAATGGCTAAAAATTGATCTTAGAATAATGTCATCAACTAAAGCATTCTAAAACTTCTTGGTATTACATCTCTTATTCCAAGCTCTGAAAAAATAAAGCCTTTTGATGCTCTTACCAGCAAAAAGAACACCAAACTAACACTTCCTAATAATTTGTGACATAGTAGATAATTAAAATAATAGATTATATATGTATATATATATATATATTCTCTTAATTATAGCATATAGTCTAAGCAGAGGTTTGAAAACAAAATTTCTGATGGACACTGACAAATCAACCAAAGGCTAACACTATATTTGCTTCATTTGTTGTAAGAGCTGGTTGAAAGGCATAAGTCCTCAGTTAGCCCCCTGAGTGAAGGAGGTACCTAAAGAGAACTTTATCATTCTTCCTGAGCAGGGAAGTCACATATATGCATGTTTTATTTTTGAAAGGAAAATGGAACTTTAAAAGTCAGTGCATTTCATTGGGGTGAATGCTTCAGGAGGCCCAATGACAGCTGAATACGTCTAGAAAAAGATAACTGAAAAGCAAATGGGAAAGAAAGACAGAGCATTTAAAGATGAAGGTCAAACGTAAGCCTAGAATAGATTAATGCTGGGTCATGTAACAAAGTTCCTTATTTCTTTGAAACAGACACAAGGCTATGCTGTGGAATGAGGGTTTTGTTAAAACTCTACAGGAAAAAGAAACATTAATAATTTAGGAAAGCATATTGTAGGATAAGATGTCAAGCGAGTTAGTCATCCAGTTGCTTTTTAAAAATGTATTTATTTATTTATTTATTAAAGATTTTTTAAAAAAAGATTTTTATTGGGGAACTGGGGGGATCGGAATAGTGCTGGGGAATTGGGGGGAAGGGGAACAGACAAGTTGCTGTCCTTTTGTTCTTCAGTCTAGTTGTGGAGGACGTCGCTTCACTGGCCAATGCTGGTATTATAATTGTGCTCTTCCCAGGTGAGGCAGTCACTTGCTGGCCATTGGACGGCTGCTCACGGCAGCTCACGAAAGATCACGCCAGCTGCCGGCTAGCCCCACTGCAGCCTACGCCGTTGCCGGTGACTCACGGCAGCCCAGCTCCAGGTCAAGCTGTTGTTCACCATCTTAGCTGTAGAGGGTGCAGCGTCACTGGCCCTCATGTGGGATCTGAACCGGGGCCCTGCTGCTCAAAGCTGGCGTCCCAAGCCAACTCCTAACCAATGCGCCACTCAGCTGGCCCAACAACATTGTGTTTTTAATTTATCCATTTTAGGTCTGTCTTTTGCCAGACTCTGTAAGTTCCTTGAATGATAAAAACATTGTTTTGTATTTTTGTATATCTAGCACTGCACAAAGTATGTGACACTTAATAGATGCGCTAGAAACATTTGTTGAATGAAGTCCTATGTCCCCCAAATTTGTCTTACTTTCCTCAATTAGTTTTAAGCATATTTTCTTAAAATCTTATATTGGCTTTGTAAAGACATTGAAGGCATTAACAATGGATTTAACCATTTAGTAAGCAGATAAGGAAAAAATTGTGGTGGAAAAGAATGAAGAGAGTAATCATTCTCGGTCAGGTCATAATCACCAGGGGTGCTTGGTTAAAAATACAGATTCCTGGGCCCCACTGGATGGTGCTCAGGAACCTGCATAGAAAAAAAAGAACCATTTCATTCTGAGGACCAGTGCTCTGAATTTTAGATGACAGAGAAATGGGGCAAAGGGGAACTATCCTACCTACATTATTTTAACTTGGCTTTTTCATATCTGTATGAGGGAAAACCACTGTGTAATACCTCACCTGTGAAACCTCTCCTATTTCAAAGCAGAGTGAGGATGGTGTATTTGTGTGTGTGTGTGTGTGTTGGTGTGAGTGCATGGGGTTGCAGCTAAGTTTAATTCATATAGTTTTTCTATTTTCTGATCTTATGCCCAGGATAAATAATAAATCTCTAGTGCATTCAGATACTTTTGATTTCTTTTAAAAAATCTGTTAGTACTTTGGTTTTAAGGGCAATTTGCTGTTTTCCTCTCCCATTTATCTCAAAAAATTGGTCATTAAATAATAGGTATTTTAGATAAGAATTAAAGGTATAGATATTTATTCCTGAAGACCCTGTGATTTTTCCCTAAAATAGAAAGGCCAAGTTTTATATTAGATGAAAGAAATAAAGGGTGATGTAAGATATGAAATATTAGAGATGGAACACTCAAGTTCAAATTGGTTTATTATAAATTTGTTATTCTAGAAATGAGTGACAGGACATTGAGTAAGTAAAACTATGTAAAGTCAAGAACATAGTTATACAGAAAAATAGGAAATTCTACAGCTATGTACTTTGAGAATGAAGAGATTCAGAAGGGATTATTTCATATATGCACAGTCCTTAGGGAACAGCTATAACTGGTGATCCTAAATATTTGAGCAAATGTCAACTGGTAGCAGACACCACCAGCTTATATCAAAGAGGAGTCACAAAGAAATATAAAGAGATTCATCACACTTGGAATGAATAACAAAGGATAAGTCAGCAAGGCCAGCAAAAGAAGCAAGTATTACAAGTATAATTTAAAAATAGTTTTGGCAAGACAAGGTTGGGGAGAGAGCATAGTAGGCTATAATAATATTTATAACTCCAAGATGGGCCAGACCTAAATGTACACCTTGGCCTCTTTCCATCCTAAAATGTTCTATATTACCAAAAAAAGGTGTTTTGATTTATACTCAGCTCCAAATCTAGAGTGGTTTAGGTTTCCTGTGTTTAAGTCTGCTTCTTTCTTACAGGAAGACCAGTCATCTAGATCTTAAGTCAAATACGGAATTGATGTATAAAAATAAAATTGAACTGAGGAAGGAAATCTATCTTGAAAACAAAATTAAAAGCTAGCATTTCTTTGTCTACCTACATAGAGTGCCACACATGTGTTCAAGATTCATACGTAATTGATGAATGAAAATAAAATTTAGTTGAAGGTACTACTGTGTCATTCAAAGGGCAATAGAAAATTACAATTTCTGTAACAAAGTCTAGCTAATGATATAAAAAAGTTTATGTACTTGTGCATTGACAAGTAAACGCTGATGGATTTACTAATTAAGGTCAAGTTGGATTCCAAATATTTTTACATAGTGGGGATTTGTTATATCAAATAATCTTGAAATTAAATGGATCACTGAGAAGGCTTAACTATATTTTATACTAAATTAATCACCGTGAAAAGTCTTTTAAATAAACTAGATTTTTATAATTGTAATATTTTGTGTTTATCTGTAAAACAGCATCGGCTCTTTTTATAAGTGGCACTAAGTCTAGGAGATGGGATAGAAAACGAAGTTATATCAACCATAAAAATATAATAATAAGAGTGTTAACAGGTAAAATAGAATGAGTTGATAATAAGAAAGGAAAACCAATTCACATGTGATACCCATTGGACATATTAGAATAAAACATTCTGATGATCAAAGAACATTCTGTATTCTATAATCTTGTTATCTGCTATACCTTTGCACTTCTGAGTTTGGTGATAGACAAAGCCTGACCTTATCTTCAAATATTTGCTTCACGTGATAGCCAAATTGTGCTGCATGTTTGCTCCTGTCTGAGTGCAGCATGTGCCCAGAGAACAGGGACAAGGTCCCTACGCTACGTGTCCTGCTTGGAAAAGGGAAAAGTACTTCCAGGCTAGATATTGATGGAGTTGTAAGCAGGAGAGACATTCAAAATAATTTCCCACTTAGAAGGCCATCAGGACAGCTCAGTAGGAGGGTGCGAGGTCCCCTTTTAATATCTACCAAGTGTTAATCCTTTAGGTGCTAGATGGTGGTTGGGGCTGGGGGAGGTGTCTTGGGCGTGGCTTGCATGGTCTGGGTGTAGGGAAGTTGTTATTTACCAACTAATTTTGAAAGAGTTTAACTATTTAGGAACTGTAACAGCTGTATCAGTCCACACGTTAGGCCTTTGAACTTTTCTCCATAGGTGACAGGCAGTGAGCCTCTGGGGAAGGCTTCTTAGAAGCAGGAGACTGGCTTGAGGAGGTTTTTATTTTAGAAACAGCCTTCTGATAGCAAAGTCGAAGATGATCGATTGCATGGGTTTGAGAAAAGATACAGGGGGATGGGTTACAAAACCTTAGAAAGAATCGAAGTCGTGGCTAGGGGGCAAAGGAAGAAATGGATGAAACAAACCATTTGGGGGAAATAGTTGATGGAGTGGGTGACATTTGGAATTGGGGTAGGTGTGAGTTGGACTCCCAGGATTCTGGTTTGGGGCACAGTGGAAGATAGTACCATTACCTGGGAGAGGAAGAAAGATGGAGTAGTGTCCATTGTTGGTTTATCTGGTTTGTTGGTGGATTGAATGGGTTTATTTAGTTTTCTGAAGAGTCATGTTTATAAAGTTGCGAGCATAACTGCGAATTTTCCAATACATTAGCGTAAACAACATAGCATTGCTGCTTTCTCCCTTCGACACCCCAGAATCATTAGGAAAAGGAAGGAATTGAGAAGGTGAGACGTTGATGAGCAGATATTATGCTCTTTTACCTAATTTTAGAATCCTATTCATACTGTATGAAGGATAATATTGTTGTCATTTTACAGATGAGAAATCCTGACTTAGCAGGATCGAAAAAAGGATGGAAGGAAAGGGGAAGAACAGGAAAAAATGTGTTCAGAGTTACTGAAGAAGAAAGAAGCCAATTCCAATGAAAGGGGCTGAGCAGAGCCGCTTATCCATGAGATGTTCTTATCCCTACCTAGACAAGTTCACAGTCCTTTGTAAAGAAAGCAGGAGGCTTACACGGACTATTAGCTCCTCACTGGCGTCCCTAGCCTGCGGAACACCCGTGCATATAGTCCTTCTGTGAATTGGTGTCAGTGTAAGACCAAACCATGGCTCCCCAGACTTCTGCTTTTTGAGTGTGAATCTGAATATGGGCTGCAGGGACGCTTTACATTCTTTCCCTTGTATGGGATAATCGAAGTTAGGCTATTAGAAACTTTTATAGAAATGTGACTGAGTAATGTTATGTTTGTTGAACCCAGTAATTTAAAAACGGGTTAATATTCTCTCTTTTTCTTTCATGTTTTCAAATAATTGGTATTGTATTTTAGAAAAGAGTTTATCTGTGATGCATTGGGAACAAAGGAACAAAAACTGGCCCTTCAGCACAGATAATTCGAGAAGCAGTGCTTTACAACATCAAAAGGAAAAAGGTGACAACCTGATAGGTGTTTTTGTGCTCTTGGTAACACAGACTTTCTCTTGCGAATGGGATAGTTTGGTGAACTGCCTTCACATAGCCATCTATTGACATCATATACAAACATAATCAAATGATTTGTGTCATTCGAAGCTGCACAATAGATGAACCTGGCTTTTGTAATGTAACAAAAAATCCAATTTATGTAACATATTAAAAGAAGCATTATCAACTTGTTTTCTCCTCAAAAGACTGTAGCTATTAAACTCCTTAATTACTTCATTTTCACTCTCAGTGTAACATTAGCAGTTTAGCACTTCAAGTATAAAAATGATTAATGAGCCTGAGAATTCGTTCGCATACATATCACTTTGCAGCTTGACATAACCCTGGAGCCTGTTCTCTGTTCTAACCATAGACATACTTCCCTAGCAAATACCTTATTGCATATTAAATGCATAATCGTTGGAAAGTATGCATAATTATAGTCATTTGCCTGTTTCTTCTACACCAATAGAAAAGACAGCAAATCAAATGCATTCAAATGTAACTAACTTTTTAAACAAAAGTATAAATCCACAGGGAACACCTTGATTTTTGCATTGTAACTGTCCCCCCCCAAATTCAATTGTGATTTGAGCTGAATGGTCATCCATCTAAAAATGTATCTTTAAAATTTTTTGAACATGAAGGAAAACACTTTCAATTTCTATATTTATATCTATGTGAGTACTGTGATTTGGGAAAATGTGATGAGAGTAAAGATTGCATTGTGGATTCAGATTTTATTTAGAGTGACTGTCAAAAATATCTGTAGGGGGCTATTTCTGTCTAACTATCGTTGGCTTGCATTGGTGACATGTGGTTATGTGGCTCTTTTAGCTCTATTGAATTCCCTTTTTGCTTCCCCCCCACCCCCAAAGTGATTCCATATTGCTTACTTTGCCCAGTCAGTCATTCCCAAGGCTTAATCTTTTAAATGTTAACACTGGTACCATTTGTCTTTGCCTTTCCTTGGATTTTCTACCCTTTTCTGTGGAGTTCATCCAAGACCGTGTATTGTCCCTGTCTCAAAACCCTTTTCTCCCCCACATGCTCACCACCTGTAAGCTATCTTCGGTTCTGATTCAGTACTGAATCAGGAAGATTAAATGAACTTTTGCTCGGAACTCAGAGAACTGCACTTTTCAGGCTTGCTGCCACGACGCAAGGTTGTAGCTACTGAAAGGTGAACCCGGCAAGTCCCAGGGACCTCCTGTGTACAGTGGACAGAAAAGCGGAGCTGCAGGCTGCTCATTAGACTCTAAGTCAGGTCTTCAGCTGGTTTTATTCATGCAGGTACAGCTATATGGCATAAATATGTACCCATTTCCTTTTGCTTTTTAGACAGATATAGTTAAAGATAAAGTATCTGTTTGAGCCATTGAACTAGACATGGTTAAACATTTTTTAGAATACACTTTAAGAACAGATACATTACCTCGCTGCCCAAGTCTGTACTCCAATTGCAGTCTGGTGGCTGAGCGTCACTGACTGACAATCAGACCACTGGGATTGCAAGGCAATGGAGCAACCAAGACCCCGAGATGCTGTTCCCAAGTCAGATTTTCTTTGGTGATGAGAACTATTTAACAAGACCCTAACTCGATAAGTAGCATTGTCAGATAAAATACAGGATGCCCAGATGAAAAGCAAGGAATAATTTTTTAGTTTAAGTGTGCCTGGATATTACACAGAGTATGCTTATATTAAATCAATTGTTCTTTGGTTACCTGAAATACTAACTACATTGGGGAGGCCTGTATTGTTATTGACTTAATCTGGCAACCCTATTCATAAGTGATACTGTATAAGTAACAAAGATCATTTGAAAAAGTACATTTTCTGCGGTTAGTGGCTAATAAGATTGCTCCCAAAGGTCATAGAAGTGAGAGGGAATAGGCAAAAAAACCAAAAACCAAACAAACAAAAACCCAGACTTAACAATTGATGGCAGCTGTGGAGCGCGCATGTGCTCTCGTGCTGGCCCGTGCTCATCCACGCCGATCTGCGCATGCCCACGCTCCCCTGCTCGCTCCCACGCTCGCTCCCACGCATGTCCGCGCTCACCGTATAAAAGCTGCTGCCCCCCAGATGGTTCTTATTGCGAGCCCGGGTTCCTGCTCCGCGCTGCGCTCTGGTACCTCAAGAAGTTGGAAGGTAGCATTACACACTAAGAAATACTTCCTGTATTGTGCACCAGGGTAGCCAGTGAAAAGTTCAGTAAAATTACATACAACTAGCCTAATCCTTGCCTGTATGGATTTTGAACTTGCTAAAAAGAAACAGTGGACCCCACCTGTTTGTGAATTGGGCCAATGGAAATCATTTAAACAGTCGGCTGAGTATAACGGATGTGGGGGAGCTGATGGTGAAAAGCTTTTCTGGATCTTTTAAGACTGACAAAGAGGAAAGAAACCCCAAAAGAAAACGTGGCAAAGAAGAGAGATGAATTGGCTCTCTAAGGTAATTAATCCATTGCTTCCAAAGTACAAAAGAAAGTTTATTAGTAGGTAGTTTTTAAATATAATTTTTTGTTGGTTTACAAACTGAAACTATTGTTCTGTGCTTAGGGACTATATTAAGGTCGAAAAGAGTAGCAAAGTATGAATGAAGACATATATAAAACCTTTTAAATTAGAATTTAAAGTTGTTTCTTTTGGTCTTGTTGTTTTAAGTTTGTTTTAAAAAGATACCCAGTTGAAAAATCAGCTGTTCTGAATTACAACTTTCTATCAAGCAGGTGATACTGATTTATTTTTGCCATACAACTGTAACAAATTGCTAATTGATTTTGGAAAATATGTTTGGGGCTTGCTCCAGTCAATATGCCTTTCTAAGAGAAAGTATATTCAATTCCATCATGCATTGGGGGCTAAAATTTACCAGTACTACTTAATTATCTAACATTGGTTTTCTAAGTGTGCTACAAAACAATTTGTATCTTGAATTAGACAGTTTTATTGTAGCATAAGGTATTTATTACTTCTAATGATATGTCAATTCTATTTGACTTTTAGGGATAATTTTAAGTTCATTTAAAAGCCATTTCTATGGAGGAAAATGTGCACCTATTTTCAAGATGGTCATTTGTTTAAAATTCCTTTTTTTAAAAATTCCAAGCAAGTGAATGGAATCATTCTTGGGCTATGATATGTACTGAATTACTTTTAAAAAATACTTTTGGGAAATACACAGTGCCTACTACCCAAGATAGTTATGGCGACTAATTAGCTACTTACCTAGATTTAAAAGGCTGTTGCCCTGTAAAATGATCTTTGTAAAATGGGTCACAAACTGGGTCTGTCTGAATCTTAAATATAAATCTCATGTTTCATGGGTTTGTACTGCAATTCTAAACTAAAACAAAACTTGTCAAAGAAAAATAATACAGCATTTTAAAAAAGAAACGTAAAGCAACAGTACGAAAAGAAATACCTTCTAAAATTCTAATTAGAAAGGTTTTACACGTGTGTGTCTTCATTCGGATTGCCTCACCTGTGCCTTGTGCTTAGGTCCTCATCCACAGCTGTCTGCTTGATTTAGACCTTGTGTCCTGATCCTGGTAACTATACTTTTCCTCTTAAGTCTTTGTTCCCCCCATGCCAATAACTCCATCTCCTTCTCCCATATGTCTGGTTCTGCACATCTTGCTGGTGACTGCAGAACTGACTCCTCCACTTCCGGTGATTAACATTCTGACCTCAGCCTTAAGCAGTGGCAGCCTTATGATTTCTTTGTATTAGGTGGTGCTTGGGGAGCTGTTTGAATATGGAGGGAAAAGCAGTTTGTGCTGAAGCTGTTTGCATTGTGATTACTCTGTTTTTACTTAAATTGCTTATTTATTTGAGATGGCTTGAGGGCAGTAATATTAGAAATTCTTAAAGGGGGTTCTCTCTCTTTTTTTTGGGGGGGGGGTCATTCCTTGGCAGTGATACTGGATTCCAGGCTGGGTATTCAAAAGAACTGTTTTTCTTATTCAGTTTTGTGTCCCCAACTTTGTATATGAATTGTAATAGCTGGAGTCAATAAGCATGTCTTGGATGATTGATTTAGATTCCAAAAAGCTGTGTCCATGCAGCTCTTGGGCTACCCTATTTCACCTAGTTGAAGGTCTCTCTCTGTTGGCAAATTCTTGCTGTGGAAACTGCTTATTGCCTATTATGATATCCTCCAGTTGCCAAGCCATTGAATATACTGAGTGCTGAGGACAGCATGGTATAGTCATGAGATAGGTTTTAAAACAGACCTGGAACTGATTTTTTATACCAGTGACCGGGTTATTGAACTTTGGTGCCTATTTTGCCTTTTTTATAAAACGAAGATAATCATAATATTCATTCTCTCACACAGTGGTTAAGAGGATTAAGTGAGGAAACTTAAGTGCTTGACACATACTTGACAATCAGGAAACACTCATAAAAATTGTCCTCGTCTATTATGTTGAACAAAGATGGACTTTGTCCAACATACTTTATCTGTATTGTACATAAATATAGATATTCAAAATGCTGAATCATTCTTTCAACAAAGGTTACTGTACAACAAAAGAATCCATCCACAAAATAAAGAGGCAACCAACCAAATGGGAGAAGGTCTTTTTTTTTTAAGTTAAATTTATTGGGGTGACAATGGTTAGTAAAATTTCATGGTTTGCAAGTGTACAATTCTGTATTACATCATCTATATATCACATTGTGTGCTCACCATCCAGAGTCAGTTCTCCTTCCATCACCATATATTTGATCCCCTTTACCCTCTTCTGTCACCCCCCTCACCCCCTTACCCTCTGGGAACCACTGAACTATGGTCTATGTTTATCAGATTTTGTTTCTTCGTTGTCCTGTTCCTTTGTGGCTTTCAGTTTTATTATATATCCCACATATTAGTGAAGTCATATAGTTCTTGACTTTTTCTGTCTGAATTCATTTAGCATGATAATCTCAAGATCCATCCATGCTGTTACAAATGGCAGTATTTCATCTTATGGCAGAGTAGTATTCCACTGTGTATATGTTTTTAATGTGTACACGTAAAAGGATAATATCTATGTATATAGACAGCACACCTCTGTGGTCAGAATTCCCAGCAAATAACACTGATTAAGTATAATTCAATTCTCCTGAAATTTGTCTTTAGCCTCCTAAAATGCTCACACCGACTCAATTGCTCATGAATTACAATTACTTTCTTTTTTACTGCAAGTCCCTCAAAAGACTCTTAAAAATCGGAAATGCACTAACAAAGGGACAACGGGACATACTCATTCCAAGTTATGCCTTGAAATTGTAATGAAAATTTAATCTCAGGAGCCCCACGTATGTGTTAACCGCTAAACTGAGTATTCTGGTTATACTTATTTATGTAAGCCAAACAAAAATGATAAAATTTGTTCCAACACACTTCTAGCCAAAAGGGTACAAGCATAGTTAGTAGTAAAAATACTATTGATTTCATTCAATAATACATTTTATTCTTCACAATCTTTATATTGTGAACACAGACTGAGTTTGGTAGTCCAGTGTTCATGCGTTATTTAACAGCCCCATTAAAATGATTCGTATTCCCTAAATTTCTGTGATGTCAACCAAGAAGCTATGATGACAAGGAAGTCTGGATTTCCTGTCCAGCTGAACAGCAGCGTAATAATCATTTCAGAACTACTTTCTGGGCTAAATTTATTGAGCAAGATGAGATTCTGCATGAACAAACCATAGAAGCTCAACACATCTGGTCAGCAAAGAAATTTATTTTGTCCTGAGAAATTAAAAACCTCTTTTCCAATAAACTACTGTCCCAGAGGTAGTAGATCAGAATCTGAGGCCATCCTACAGATCCTTAACGTGTGGACCCCTTTCAGTAGAAGGAGCTTTGGAGCTGCTGAACTGTTTTCTTTGTCTAGCCAATGTAATACGAAATATGATTGAAACCAGTGGGTCTGCACTGGTATTTATTTATTTTCCAATGCTTTCCTAAACGAGTTTTGTAGTATTCAGAGCATAGTGTTAAATTGATTCACCTTTCTCAGGATGAAAATTGTAAGCAATTTGATTAGTTTTTCTCTATTTTTTGTCTTCTGACATGTTCTGTTATAACCAAGAAAAATTATAGCCCTTTTTTCTTATTGAAAATAATTTATATTCAGTAGGGTTTTTGTGCCTGCACAGAGCATAATCTCTACAGGCTTAAATATCAACATTTTTAGCTGTATGGGTATGATGGTATTAAGAACAGTTCCAAAGACAAATTACACCTCTGAATGATCACGATACCGAGTTTATCCCTCAGACCTTATAATTGAACTTTGTAAACCAGACACATTCCCGTGTGTTTTATCTAGTGAAGCAAGGAAAGAATGTTAAAAAAAAATAAAGTAAGGATAGGTTTTATATGACTACTAAACATGATAAATGAAGGGACTCTTGTTACCATGAGAGACGTAACATTATTGATCGTGCAATTAAATGCTGCTAAATGAATCAATGAAAAGATCAAAGCTGAAAGGGGGCCGATACCTTCCCCTGGAGGAAATGTTTGGCTCTGGCAAAGATTGAAGGACCACCTACCAGTGAAGCTCACCCCTCTTTCTCTTCCTTTCATGCCTTTCACAGCTGAGCCCCCCAGTGAAGCTCACCCCTAGTTTTACCTGCCTTCTGTCCAGTTTTCATCCTGGAACAGGGCTCTGGCACCCTGTCTAACTTCTGTTTCCTGACTCTCATGCCCCTCCTACCTCCCCCCTTTCTCCCTGCTACACTTTCTAGTACAGTAGTTACAGCTACCTGCCAGGCTCACCATCCCGCTTGAAAAGAACCCCTTAATTCTGCTATCCTGCTTGGGCAGCCTCACTTCAGTCCTTTTGAAAATTATTCATGCTCGGGCACTTTCTACTTCCGCATTGCCTAGGTTCTCTCTTAAAGGGCCAGTACTCTGTGTGGATAGCATTCATTTGTGTGTATCTTAGTGTAAAAGGGCATTTCCTTCACTGTCTCCTGGGGCTAGAGATAGCTGAGTCCTGGGACCCTGATAGGGGAAGAGGTGAGGTGGGACATGATAAACTGAGATTGTAAAGTCTCTGAGGGCGTGATCCGTGACGCTTGTTGACCGTTGCCTGCCCCACGCTTAACTTTTCAACATCGTAGATCTGCAGTGTTGAATACATAAATGAGTAAATGAATGTACCTGTTTCATAAATGGTTTTAGACTGACATTGGCTGTAAGGATGGTTGTTATGTATTTCACTGGGCTAACTTCAGTTTTAAACTGTGAAAGCCCTGCATATGGTCATGGTTATCTGCACCTTTAATTGGGTCTGTATAGTCAAATAAGAATCTTCATTTTCTGAGACATAATAGAAAAGCACAGGTTTTCTTTCAGTGTATTGAAGGTGCATTGTATTAGAAGAACAGTGAACTAGACCCTTATCCTTTGAATTTCATTTTGAAATCATATAATTAGTTGTTTTTTAAAATTAAATAGTTATTTAGAAATTGAATTTACACCTCAAACTAAGTAGAACCTTATTTAGCTCAACAGTTGACTTGTGTAGTATTTTTCTAGTCCCATATTTTCTTCTTTTCTATTGACTATATTTGCTTCATTATTATTTTAGGGCTCAGTAAGATAAAAAACATTTAAATGTCTCCTTTTGGCCAAGATACTTTCTTTGTGTCATGGAAAAAATCTCTCTCTCTGTCTCACACACACACACACACACACACACACACACACTCACTCACACACTCACATTCCCCTGCTCCCCTACTCCCCTCCCTCCACATTCACTCAAAGAACTAGTATAAATAAATGTCTATTTTCTGTCAGGTATGGAGATAGACTGTGGATATAGTGAAAAAAACAACTATCATGGTTCCTTTGTTTATTATTGAATTTGTGACAACAAAATATTTTGAGGGAGGAATATTTTATATATAGATGGTTTTGTTATCTAAGTTAAAATAGGTGCGATGGTCATTTATCCTAGATTTGTTTGAACTGGCCTGATTTTCAAATAGTCTGAATTATCTACCTACGTTTCAAGCTATGTGTCCTAATTTTGGTTTGGGGAAATATTGTACTGTTGAGATATATTTATTTTGGAAAAAATAACCACTTCAGAATTTTACTTTTTTCTTGAGTCAAAGTAAATTTATTTTTTAATAGCTAGAAAAAAGGAAAATTTCAAAACAAGCCTTTTTAAAGTTGGAGAATACATAGGTTTATGTGGTTTGCATGATTTATTAAAAATTGGATTTTTAGACCAAAATTAACTCAATGAACTTGAAAAATGCCCAACTCTTTTTTTTTTTTTACATTATGTATGCACATTTCATACATTTAAATTCCTGGGTCAGTGTGCCTAGTAAAGGGGTTCAGAATGGACCTCCCCAAGATGTGCTACTTTGGCATGTGAATTATTTTTAGCTAAAGGAAATCGAGACCCTGTGGGCTCACAGGAAGCTTTTACCTCTCCCTTGAAGAATTCGAATTGGGGGCCTTGCCCGTAATAAGAGTATTATCAGAGATAACATGATCTATGTATAGGGCAGGGCAAACTTCTAATTACTGAACATCTGATCTTCTGAGAATGACCTTCCTCTCCTCTGAAGCCTCAGGCCTCTTACCTCATCCTGAGCTCAGAATGCCACACATACCTCATTTTCCCTTTCTATCTCTGAACCTCTCGTGTCTGTGGGGTCTGTGACTCTCTCATGTATGTGGGGTTCCCATACATATGTATGTAATGAAATTTGGTTATTTTCTTTTGTTAATCTGTGTCATGCCAATTTGATTATTAGACCATCCAAAAGAACTTAGAAGGGTAGAGGAACATTTTCTTCCTCTCCCAAACTGGCAATGTGGGTTTAAAACAGTAAGGAATAAATAATTCCTCATTTTAATTTTAATGCACAAAACATTTTAAAAAGCAGCCTTGTTGTTACATATAGGGAAATTCATAAGTAATGATTGAATGTGATGGGAAGATGGACTTCTTTTTTGTAGTGGGTATAATTGGGGAGTGGCTGAAATTATTAAACACCCAACCATAATCTGTGCCACCATTTGGTAAATTCTTGACCTACAATAGCAGTAGTGAGCAATTGTCTTCTTGGTGTTTCTTCCTTTTACACTTTTGGACTTGAAATGCTGAAAAAAAGTCATCTCACTTCTCCTTGCCGTAGCCTACACTTTTTGTTGCAGCTAATCCTTCCAAGTTCCATAATAATGTTCCAAGTTACATTTCAGGGCATCCTCAAAGCATCTTTTTTAACCCTCACTGCTTCTCCAACATGTCATGTAATGGTTGCTTGAGCATGTCAGCCATTTTGTGTGTGTTTGCCCAGGCCCACGGTGTTGGTGTAAATAGGCATTGCTGTTAGGCTGAGAGACAAGCGGCATTATAAGACCTATTTGCTGCTTGTATTGTCCCACTATTTTAACCAAATATTTGAGCATCTACCAGATGTCTAGCATTTTGCTAAGTACTGTAGAGAATTTGGGGGTAAGAGGGGGAAGGCAGTATCAGATAGGAGGGTAGTAAGTAGAAGTATAAAGAAAGTGGTCCTGTTGTTGAGGGTAACAGCCATATACAAAAATAATTCGAAAGCATATAAGGACAAATATACTACAGACAATGGGCTTAAATTGTGCTGATTAAACCCTTCGCAATTCTGGATATGTATCTGGGCAGCTCCAGGTCCCAAAGCATTGCAGAAGTTTAATTTGTTGGGGTACATTATGGTAATTACATTCCATTGATCAACTGCATGAGTGTCGCTAACTTTGTGTAACATGCTACTACTTCTTAAATCATTAAACGTCATTGTT
Source organism: Hipposideros armiger (assembly GCF_001890085.2). Lineage (NCBI taxonomy): Eukaryota > Metazoa > Chordata > Mammalia > Chiroptera > Hipposideridae > Hipposideros > Hipposideros armiger. The sequence continues at coordinate 1,430,262 of NW_017731600.1, read as the reverse complement.
AAACACAGTGCTTTGGTAGAAGATATCGATTACAACTTCCCTTCATGATTGTTAGGAAATTTTGACTGCTGAAATACCTGAAATGATAATGGCCCCACCACACTTAATTTTTTCCTACCACGCTTAATTTTTAATTCTCCACATTTTCATTTCATTGCTCCATCCTCTAAATTGAGTCACTAAAATGATTTGAAAGCATCCTTTCATTCTTAAAAAATATCTGCCAATCAGAATTTGACACTAGGAAGAATTCACACCTGCATTGATCTCTGTACACTCTCCTGGTCTTTTAGAGGATATCAGTTTCATCACAAATTAAACACCCAGGGAAGGAGAGGGTTTAAAAGTTCACATGGATATGCTGTACTGTGCAAGATCTTTTTATCGCCTGTGTGCATATCAAGAACACTTTATGATTTTGACTTTTCTTGAGGGCTAGTAAAGTTTTTAGAGGATTTTATTAGCATTCTGTAGGTCTAAGACCCAGATCCTGACCCTGTTTCTTTTCCACTTGCACATAGTGACAGACTGATATTCCTGTACCAATTATATAACTCAGCTTTTCAACATTTTGATGTGCAGAGGTTAAGTGATTTTTTTCAGAAGTCACACAGCTAATAAATTGCATATTTCTTACAAAGGAAAATTCTGCTCTATAAGAGTTGTAAAATCTTCTACGTCAGAAATAGAGCAGAGTACATTTCTAAGTCATTTAATTTTATACTGTATGAGAAAGGTATATTATTAGAATTTCTTCATTACATCCTTTTTTCAAAATAGATGTTCTTTGACTTTCTTTTATAAAAGTATTACAAATGTCATCCTTAATATCAGCATTTAAAGTTACTTACATTGTATATTCTTAGTCTTTTTTCTGTGTGTTTGTATGTGATATAAAAGGGGTCATGTGAAGTATAAAATTTTGAAACTGTCTTCTCCCTCCACCCCCTTTATGGTATGGATATTTTTCAGTGCCATTAAATATAAATCTACATCCTGATTACAATTGCTGCAAAGTAGTTTATTGAATTGATGAGCCTTAATTTACTGAACCAATTTCTTATTCATGAACATTTAGTTTTCACATTTTCCTGCTGGTGCCAACAACACTGAGATGTGTATAATGTCTATGAGTGTGTGTGTGATGCATACTTGCAAAGATTCAAAGATCATCCTTTCATCCGATTACTTTCTCAAGATTAATTTCTAGAATTTGTATAATATGTTTTTTTCTTTTGTTTACTGCTTGCTTATGTTTATAAATTGGTATTCTAAAGTCCCAATAGTCTTTAGAGTGAAAAAAAGAAGGTAAATAAGTTTCATTTTTCTACTAATCTGCTATGCATCAGATACTGTAAATACTGAATTTCATTTAATCTTCATTTTAATCCTGAAAGTTGAGTGGCGTTGACCTTAAACAAATAGCCAGATATTTCTCTAGCAAAATGGGTTTACTCAGAACAACAAAGAATTGCAATTTGGGTTATGCGGTCTAATGGCACACTGCACACAAGTCCTGAAAACAAAAGGAGACGAAGCTTTTTTTTTTAATACACGAAAGGGAGAGTTCAGAGGGGCTGTTGTAAACAAAGAACCCATTGGAGGAAATTGGGAGTTTGAAGTGTAGTGGCTTTTCATTGGCTGAATTGTAACAGTCTTTCATTGGCTGAGTGGTTGCTGGACGAGAAGACCCTCCTCTTTTCTGCTGGAGTAATAGAGCAGAAAAAAATTGTGTTGGAGATGGGATGTACTCTCTTTCTGTTTGGAGTAATTGAGGATGAACAGTAGTCCATGAAAGCTCCCAAATAGGCCTTCCCAACTCCAATTTAAATGAGGTTTCTGTCCATTAATCTTCATGGTGGACAGTTTAAGTCACTTGCCAAAAGCTACATTGTAAGTAGCAGGGCCAAAGGGAATTCAGTTCTATCTAACCCTAGAACTTTGTTTAACATTAAAGTGAAATTCACATCGTATAAAATTAACCATTTTAAAATGTAAAATTTAGTGTCATTTAGAACATTCACAGTGTTATAAAACCATCAACTTTAGTTCCAAACATTTTTATCACCCTCAAAAGAAAATCTATATGCATTGTCATTCCCTATTTCCTTCCCCGCAGTCCCTGGTAACCACTAATTTGCTTTCTGCCTCTATGGATTTACCTACTCTGGATTCTATTAAATTGAATCATACAACACATGACTTTTTGTGCCTGGATTCTTTTACTTACCCTGTTGTTGGGGTTCATCCATGTTGTTGCATGTATCCATACTCAGAATTTTTTTTTAAAGATCTTTTTTTGGGGAATTGGGGGGATGGGAACAGTGCTGGGGAATCGGGGAAGGGGAACAGACAAGTTGCTGTCCTTTTGTTCTTCAGTCTAGTTGTGGAGGACGTCGCTTCACTGGCCCATGTTGGCACCATCATTGCGCTCTTCCCGGGCAAGGCAGATCAGTTGCCGGCTTCTGGACGGCCGCTCACGGCAGCTGCTTGGCCGCTCATGCTGGCTGCTGGCTACACACAGTAGCCCATGGCAACCCACTGCCACAGGGGCTGCAGCCTACACTGTCGCTGGTGACTCACGGCAGCCCAGCTCCAGGTTGACGTGTTGTTCAGCATCTTAGCTGTAGAGGGCAGTGTCACTGGCCCTCATATGTGGGATCCGAACCGGGGCCCTCTGGTGTCCCAAGCCAGCTCTTAACCAATGCGCCACTCGGCCAGTCCCCATACTTGGAATTTTTGTTGCTCAATAATATTCCATTATATGGGTATTCCACATTTCGTTTATCGATTCATCTGTTGATGGACATTTAAGTTGTTTCCACTTTTCGGCTATTGCGAAGAGTGATGTTATGCACATATATAAGTATCCAAATATGTACTTGTTTTGAGTTCTTTTGGGTAAATGCCTTACAGTGGAATTGCTGGGTCATCTTAACCACGGAACTCTTGTAGCCTTCTTTCACAAGGGTATGAGTACTTGTATGGTAATATAATGTTTCCTTACTATTTAAAAACAAAAAAATTCAAGTTATTATTTTTAAATATCGAATAATCAACTAGTTTATTCTTATGACAAAGTTTACTTTTCTTTAGAAGAATTCAAGTCTTAACACTCCAGACATCTTACTCCTGGAATTCGAGATTTCTGTTACCATTGTTAGAATTTAGGGTTGAAGAAAGCACAAATATACTTTTTAGCTGCTGGCTATTGTTATATATAGTTTAGTTGACCCTTCTGGTTCAAGGTCAAGTGTATTGTTAGTGAGCGACTTTGTCCAGAGAACCAATAGATCCTTATACATTCTTGGCTTATAATTGGGGATGACAAACCATGAATTTTAAAAATCTTAGTGCTGAAGACAGTCTTTAAAGGAATCATCCTGATGAGGACATTTTTACATATAATTGCCCAGGAAACTACCTACTCTCTAGGGACCTTGAGTTCACATTGGATTCCTGTGCACCTCCTGCCTGTGTATTTTGTAACCTGGCAAATAGACTCAGAGGAAATTGGAATGGGCAAGAGAAGGTCCCTACTTATTGTCAGTGACAGAAAGCAGCTGATACGGTTTGTCAGGGTAAGGGCGCCTCATTACACCTCAGTGGTTTCTACCAGACCAGCTAGCACGAGGCATCGCCTTCTTGAAGCATAAAAGACAACAGAGAAGAAATAGCTCTTTTAATCCAAGGAGGGGAGGAAGCATGAGAGATGGGAAAAGAGAAAGAAAGAAGAAGTTCGTGTGTTTAATTTTAGTATTTTTGAGATGGAGGACACCTGAGAGATCACCTTAGTTCCTCTTCCCTACTTGAGATAGGGAGGGACTGGCTGAACGTCACACACATCCTTGTGGTTACAGCCCAGTGGGCTAGAATCCAACTAACTGTGCACTTTCCCATGGCATGTGTATTAGTTTCCTAGGGCTGCTGTAACAAATTATCTCATGCTTAGTTGGTTAAAACAACACACATTTCTTTTTCTATTCAGGAGGGCAGAAGTCGGACACAGGTCTCATGGGCTACCATCAAGGTGTTGGTAGGGCTGCTTTCTCTTCTAGAGGCTCTAGGGAAGAATCTGTTTCCTTTTCAGACTTGGAGAGGCTGTGCACATTACTTAGCTTGTGGCCTGCCTGCCATCTTCAAAGCCGTAGGTTCTGGGCATCGGGACATGGGTGTCTTTGGGGGCCATCGTTCTACCACAGCATGACAACTCCTTTACTTAAAGGAAAAAAATGCGGAAAGAAACAAAATATGCACCCCTCTTCTGAGGACTTTGTAGATTTCCTTATTGACAAATATTTTTACTCATGGAAAAATGGTACCTTATATTTGTTATTTTTATTAACTTCTGCATATAATTTATTTCATTGTCATCCTTAGGGGCAACTAAGACTCGAAAAATTAAGTGAATTTTCTGAACAAACAGTAGCTCTGGGATATGAGTCATCCATATTTAAGTTTAAATTCATGTTCACAACATTCAACCCACTATCTGATGAAAGTGATTTTCAGCACTTTCTTAATTTCTTCAGACTTTGAAGAAATGGAAGGATAAGGTGTTATATGTAGGTTGATTTGTGGACATTCTTCATCATGTTTAACATATCCAGTGCTTTTCAAAAGCACAAAAATAGCACTGCTACTTCTGGATTTATGTTGTAAAACACTGTAAAACTCCTGATGTTTTTTACTGTGTTACAGCTGTACCCTTACTATTCTGTTGTAAACCAAATTGAATTCTAACACTTTCTAGGCTATCCAGAAAAAAAGCAAGGAAATTGATTTCTTTTTCCGCATATTGTGAGTTGTTAGCCAAATTATTGGTATAAATAGTGTGTAATGCCAGATAATGTGGTTATTAACCAGTCCATAAATTTGGGATTATTCTTGAGGATAGGAATCACGTTTTATTTACTTTATGGTTTTCAGCTATGAGATTTGTACCCAACACTCCATAGGATTTTAGTAGAGTTTTAATAAATTGGTGATGATCTTAATTATTGAATACTGACTAAATCTTAATGCTTTGAGAAGAACTGAAAGTTTTAAATTTGTGGTTTTAATTTAATTTCTAAATTAATCTCACATTGATAAGCCTAACGATTAACTATGTACCATTTTAAAATGAGACATTTCATGGGTCCCCAGAGGCTTTTCCTTTGTCTCTAAAATGAGGAACAAAAACTAAACCACAATAACAGATAATGGCAGAGCTTTTTACTTAGAGAGGCTGGGGAATTGGTTGGAATAAAGAAAGCTATGCTTTTAAATACCAAACTAGATAACTTTCTCCCAACTAAACAATGTACTATTTGAATATTTGGCTTTTATAATACTGTAACTAGTTGACAAAAATCTGCTTCTCTGATTGGATCAACAGTCTTCCTCCCTTTAATTATAACAGTAAGTGCTTCCCTTCCTTGGTGAAACCCCATCTGCCTCTTAGTCCTAGTAGCCAATCTGGTGAGGCCCACCATCTTAAGGGATCTTTATTTTTAGTTAACCAATCAATCCCATCAGTGACCATGTTTCATTTAGTTATTTAGGCTGGTATTTACTTAGAATTAATAAATCATAACACAGTTGTGGTTATACTTAACCTATAGTCTTTGTTCTTTGGGATTTTATAGGTGGATTAATAATTGCTTGATAATTTTCTAATTTATGGAGCTAGGCTTAGTTTAAATGACTGAATGAGCTTACTTGTGAATTTCCGTTCGGTCAACTTTTGTTCTATACGAAGAGGGTGGTCAAATAAAAAACTACCATATTTCATTGATTCTAAGCACACATTTAACATTTCTGAAATCAGGATTTAATCCGAAAATCTGTGGTGTGTCATTTTTTAATTAGCAGCATTTCGTTTTTTTCCTCTTACTGGTACATAGGAAATGGTGGTGTGTCTTACATTCATTGGCAACTTATTTTTCAAGAAATCTCACCATTTAGGTGACCCTAAGCATGAGCATTTTCCATTCTGAGGTACATGATTCTCCTTGAGGAATATTTACAGACTTTTCCTACTTCAGATTTTCTTCATCAATGTAATTTTATTTTTAAAGGATGACTGGTTATTTACAAATAAAACTAAGATGCAGTGAACTTGCTTATGTTACGTAGTTCAAGGAATGCATTTGAACGAGATGAATAGGTTCAGTGGGATCTTGACACTAACAGTAATTGGGGGGACTTCTCTTCTATAGTTTGTATTTTCTTTCGTGAACTTCAATTATCCTGCACCAATTGATTTTTTTTGGACTGACTTGACCAAATTAACTGACTTATACATGGCCTGAAAGTTCTGTGGGATCAGGGGCTGGGCGTGTCTTGCTCGCTGTTGTTTCTATCTGTATATTAGCTCCGCCTTAGCCATATATCCTCAATAAGTCTATAACATATCGAATTGAAGTCAACAGAAGACATCCTCCTGAATTAAAGTTTTCTCCCAGAATTGTATTGAAGGTATTTAAAGCATAATTTTTATTTTAACTAAGGATAAAGAGTGACGGAAAACCGGTAGAATTGATTTTCACCTAATTGTTACAGCTTTCTTTCAGACCCCCAAAGCGGCAGCTCTTTACTCCTAACCCTTTCTAGTTTTCTCTAGTGAGATTGCTAAGCATGGTTGCACTGAAAATATTGGAGGTCATTTGGGATTGTCACACTAAAAGTACAGTGTGAACACTTGGAAAAGAAAATGCATGTGGACATTTGGTGAGCTGCAGCACCTGCCCCTTTGTCCCAGACAATACCCATATAGTTGGACTTTCCAGATAACCTCCAAATGAATGCTGTTTACTATAGGGGAAAATGATCAGAATTATTTTCAGCTTTTAATAAAGACCTTAGTAGCCTTAGGGACATTGGACATACTACTTCATTTGTTTTAAAAATATAATTATATCATCTTAATTATCTAACGGCAATTGAATTATTCATTTTATAAAGATTTTATTGGGGAATTGGGGGAGGGAACAGCACTGGGGAATTGGGGGAAGGGGAACAGACAAGTTGCTGCCCTTTTGTTCTTCAGTCTAGTTGTGGAGGACGTCGCTTCACTGGCCCATGTTGGCGTTACCATTGCGCTCTTCCCTGGGGAGGCATTCGCTTGCTGGCTATTGGATGGCCGCTCATGGTGGCTCACAAAAGCTCATGCCTGCTGCTGGCCAGCCCCACTGCAGCCTACGCCGGCGACTCACAGCAGCCCAGCTCCAGGTTGAGCTGTTGTTCACCATTTTAGCTGTAGAGGGCGCAGCATCACTGGCTCTCATGTGGGAATCGAACTGGGGCCCTGCTGCTCAGAGGTGGCATCCCAAGCCAATGCTTAACCAGTGCGCCACTCGGCCAGCCCTGGAGTAATTCATTTTAAATATTAAGGAATGCTTTTGACTCAGAGGATGATCTCTGCATGCTTACCCCCTCTCTTTTGCGTTCTATGTTATCTGAATGGCCTTGCAAGAGGCAGTAAAAGATACTGTGGACAAAGCTAGAGTAGTTAAATAATGATATAATGCTTATTTTTACTTACATTGTGCATTTATATTTGCAGAATTTGGGGAAGTCTGAGAATTTTTAAAACAGCTATTGATAGGCTGGAATCCCACATTCTCAAATAATGATTTTCTTTGAAAGAATTTTTAGAATTTGTAAGGAAACACTTGTGAGTTTCTTAGGTAATTATTAATACTTCTTAGGCTTTACAGTCATGTATTTCAAAGTGTTTTTATCTTGAGATACTGAGGTCAAATATGCCCTTCATTGAATTCAAGTTCCAATGCCTCTGCATTCCAACATAATCATTCCTGTAGTACCTCTAAATACCATAAGCCTTTTTCTTCCCAGGATCGTTCTCCATATCCTCCAAGACCATCCTCATTCATTGTGTGTTTGTAGATGTGATAATAATAATGGTATTAAAGCTTATTAGGTAAGAAGATCTGCTGAATACAAATTTAGGATATGTCAAAAGTAAATTTAAACTTTCCGAATTTGTGCTTTGACTTCCCTTTATTTTAAAGTTTATACTTTTCTTCATGGTTTGTAGAATAACATCAGCTTTAGCATGGACAAAAAATTAATGTTTTCTTTGCCCATGAACAACGACTTCAACAGAATTTAGTAACAACCATCCATTATAGGAACTACCCTTTACACAATATTTATCATGTCATAATACATCACATATTTAGCAAAGCTGACATTACAGCTTGCAAGGTACTTTTTCATTTTATTCTCTTCATGACTCTTTGAATTAGGTATCATTATTTAATTTGTGAAAATAGGGAAATAAGGCTCAGAGGGACTCAATGCTTGTCAAAACCAATCGTATTTGTCCACTGTCAGTACTTTAAACCCCCATTTTCTGATTTTAAAAGTGCTTTCATTTCCCCAATAGCAAGCTGCTTATTTGGTTGGTGTTTGGAATTGTAGTTGAGATTATATCAACTACATATAATCTCTACAGAATAAATGAATATTATCCATCTAACAATAACATTGTACAGCCATTCTGAGGACACTTCAAATTTTGGAATTTCAGAGGAAGTGTCTCTATTAGCCGGCTTTAGAAAAATAACATCTGTGAATGTTTGATAGTCCTGCCTATGGTTACAACGAGTTATTGACAAAGCTAGGATGCGGACCACATTCTAGGCATGATCTATTTTTATATTAAATTATCATTTTATATTAGTTGGGATTGGGAAGAAAGTAGGAGCCTTTAATGATGAATATGTATGTCCTATATAGAAATGTGACAGCAATCATCTTACATTTAAGTTCACTCAGCAAATTGTAAATTTGAAAGCATTCAATACATGGATAAGAATAAAAACTAACAGAATGAGAAAGGATTTTCCAACCCCATTCATTTATCTCACTGTAAAAATTGTTTAAAATAATTTTTACTATTGTTATTTTATCCACTGTGAGAACTCAGAAAGTCCTTTGAGATAAATAGGTAATATATTTCAGAAAATAAAGACTTTTTACTTGTAGATTTTCTTTTGTCAATGCCACATAATTAAGCTCTACTTCAGGGCCTCCATAACAATCTTGATCAGCTATAAAAGGTATTTCTGCTTTCTAGCTCTAGTTAAAATACTCCTAAAATATGCCACAATTTTCACAAATCTGAGTGAAAGCTTATGCCTATTCGCTTGACAATCTGGAGATCGAATATTTGTGTTTGTAAGTAAAAATATCCACAATTTTATTTGCAACACTTTGTTACCATAGCGGCTTGCTAAGTGTCCTGGTTTGGCCACCTGTATGGACTTAAACTAGTACACTTTGTATATAAAACAGGAATTATAACACTTACCACTTCAGTTTATTGAAAGGATATGAGCTAAGATATATAATCCACACAATACTGATTTGGCACATTTGAGTCATTTGATGAAAATTTAGTATTATTACTGTTATTATTGACTTTGAAATATTTCCTTTGCTGCCTTTAAATGTGTATGTGTACATAGAGGCATTTTAGAAATTACAAGCTCTACGTGCAGACTGAATGTTTCATTTGGATACTGGTTTTTATTTTGTAGGGCTGCAAAAAGTTATTTGAATAAGAAATTATCTGAAATATTAGGGATTAACCGTTTCATCAGCAACTGATGGACTGCTAATTAGCTCACTGGAAGTTATACTTTTTAACTGGCAGGATGTCACCAGAAAATAGTGAAAAGGTGTGCATTGGATATTATAGGCAGTGCATTAGACACGGAATATAAAAGTAAAAAGATTAAAAAAATGCTTTTATGTAGTAATACTATTTTTAAAACATGGGATCAGTGCAGCCTTGTCCATATATAAACTATGTGTTGTTCCATCTATAAACACATTTCTGTTTATAAACATTTGTTCATCTATAAACAAATTTGGTCATGATGCAAGCATACAGAAGTCTAAATAATAATGTGACAATCTGCAAATATTTCTTTTTATGGATGCACTGCAGTTTATTTATGCAATAGCTTATTGATGGGCATTTGGAGTTTTGCCAATGTTATATTCTCCAAAACTGCTTCACTGAACATCCTTGTGCATATATATTTTCTTTTTTTTAAGATTAAAGTTTATTGGGGTGACAATGGTTAGTAAAGTTACATAGGTTTCAGGTGTACAATTCTGTAATACATCATCTCTATATCACATTGTGTGTTCACCACCCAGAGTCAGTTCGCCTTCCATCACCATATGTTTGACCCTCTTTACCCTCTTCTACCACCCCCCTTCCCCTTTATGCTCTGGTAACCACTAAACTATTGTCTGTGTCTGAGTTTTTGTTTCTTTGTCTTGCCATTAAATTTAGCTGTCAACTTGAAGATTCATATATTTCTCTTTATACAAAAGCAATGGAATACGGAGCAGGGTTTTTTTTTTTAAGAGAATCACAAATATAAAGTACTTTAAGATTTGGCATTAAAGGTGATTGTTATTCCACCTCAGCAACTATTATCCTATTCCAAATAATTGTACTTTATATGATACTAATACCATTAGAATGAGGTGTGTTGAGCACGAGTCTGGAAAAACCTGTTTTCAAGATGCTTGTTTAGGGACTGCCTGTCCTTGTACTCAATCTCTGCTTCATTCAGACTTTCCAGAGGAGTTGTTTATATTTTTTTCTCCATTTCCTCCAACTTGCACTCAATCCTCAGGCCACACTATGTAGGCCTTTGTCTCCTTCATTTGATGAAAGACTTCTTGCTGAGATCATCAAGACGTTCTCATTGCTAAATCCAGTGGAAGTTTTTGTTCCTCTTTGAAACTTGATCACTTAGCAGTAATAGACACTTGACCATTCTCTCTCTTGATGCACTCTCTCTTCAGAGCGCTTTGGAGTCAGAAAACCCTAGGTTTTCTCCTCTCTTTCTTTCCATTCTCTGATTCTGTTGAAAGTATATTCTAGAACACAGTCTATTTTCTTTCTAGGCATTCTCATTTGCTTTAAATGCCCAGCTTTAATTACCACTTGTATAAATCAGTATAGACTAGGTTATCATCCAAACAAAGAACCCCAAATCTCAATGGATTAAAAAAAAAGGTTATTTTTTATTCATGTTACATGTCCTAGTGCAGCGGTTCTCAACCTTTCACAGGGGTCGCCTAAGACCATTGGAAAACACATATTTTCGATGGTCTTAGGAACCGAGACACTGCTCCTCTGTCTCCAGGCCCACATGCAGATACGCCCACATACGAGTACCTGGTGACCGCTGTGAAGGGGTCGTTTGACCCCCAAAGGGGTCATGACCCACAGGTTGAGAACCGCTGCCCTAGTGGGTCAGCTGGGAGCTCTACATCATGTCCTCTTGAGATCAGGGCTAATGGATCAACTTGTATCTTAAAACATTGTTAGTCTTTGTGTCACAGGGAAAGAAAGTTCTAGTTTTCACACCAGCTATTCCATGATCCCATGTGGAAGTAACACGTCACTTCCACTTAGAACTCTATGGAGGGCAGGCTGAGTGGCTCAGTTGGTTAAGAGCTCGCTTGGGAGCACCAGGGCTGCAGTTCAGATCCCACATATGAGGGCCATTGACGCTGCGCCCTCTACAGCTAAGATGATGAACAACAGCTCAACCTGGAGCTGGGCTGCTGAGTTGCCCGCGACAGTGTAGGCTGCAGTGGGGCTGGCTGGCAGCTGGCGTGAGCTACCGTGAGTGGCTGGCAGCCAGTGTGAGCAGCTAGCAGGTGGCGAGAGCTGCTGTGAGCCGCAGTGAGCGGCTGACCAATGACCAGCGACTGATTGCCTCACCCGGGAAGAGTACAATGATCATACCAACATGGGCCAGTGAAGTGACGACCTCCACAACTAGACAAAAACTCTATGGACAAAACTAAAATGACTCCACCAAAATGCAATCCTATCGTGGTGCCGGAATGCAGAGAGTGCAAATATTTGGTGACTACCATGGTTTGCTTTTTGGGGTTTTCATCCCATCCCAAAGTGCAGAATCTCGACATAAGGTGTGCTAGTTACTACCTGAGGACCAGACATGGGTCCTTAGAACTGAGAAGTCTATGATACCTACAGTTAATTGAAAGACAGAAACGTGTGAGAAGGCAAAGCGAGGACATATGGCAGTTCTAAAAATTGTATCTAGAAAACAGTTGCATATTTCTAAGGTTTATTATCTGCATTTTAAACTGTTGTTGACAACTGATTTGCCTGATATCTTCCCATGGCATGATTTATATTATAATCCTCCTAGCTTTCAATATCAGTTTCATCAGTGACTGCCAACCAACCCTCTAAAGTTAAAGGCGGGGGGCATCACCCCACTTAGCAGTTCTAATTTTTGTATCTCCCAAGATAGGCTAGGTAAGCTGCGAGTAGCACTTTGCAAATCCCCCAAATTTCAGTGGCTTAAGAAAAACAAAAGATTTATTTCTCAGGTTACACGCTACACTTCCTTTGTTGGGTCAGCTGGGGCCTCTGCTCCATATTGTCCTCCTTCTTGGAACTTGGTTGATGGAGCCGTCGTTATCTGGAATGTTACTGATTATTATGACAGAAGAAAGGGCATTAGAGAATCTCCATTGGCAACTGAAGGTTCTGGCCGAAGGTGCCACCTTGCTTCCTCTCACCCACCATTGACCAGAACTAGTGAATGACCATACTGTGTGAGTCCGTTCTCCACCCTGATCAATCTTGCTCTGCTTCGCGAGGGGCTGCATTTCCCAAGTTTTCTTGCTGTCTGGCTTCCAGGTACTTCCAGCCATTGGGAGATAGTGATGGGAGAATGGAGGGCGGGAGGAGTGGGGAAACTACGGTATTTCATCCCGTCCCTCTTTTCGTTTTGGAGGGCATCTGTAGCAGCAGTGGCTTCTCTATGATTTCAGCTCCCAAAAGACAGGCATGAGGCGGTTTCAGCTTCCACAGGTGGCTTCTGGGGTTTAGTAAAACTGCTTTCTCTTTGACTCTCCTCTTCTGCAGATGTAATGGACTCTTTCTCTGTTGCTCTCCATCCTCTATTTGGCCTCTGAGCTCTTTCAACACCTGCGTAAACAATTCCCTGTGTTAAAATATTAATGTGGTTTCTGTTTTTGACGGAACCCCTGACTGAGAAATCCAGGTTAGGATGTTTAACCCTACCATGTGCCCGGAGAACAGAGAGCTGGAAATAATTTGGTGAACAGCTGTCATGACTGCCATACGACCTGTTAACATTTGACTTGCTATCTTCCTCTTGCTAGCCAGACCTCTCCTCTGAGCTCCAAACCATATAGCCCAACAACTACCTAACCGATATCTCCTTTGAATGTTTCAAAGGCACAGTAAACTCAGCATGTTAAGGTCACACAACACATGATCAACTCCCAGCAAACCTCATCCTTTTCTATTTCCCTCTTCAAAGAGTAACAGCCTCATGTGTTTTATTAGTGAAGCAAGAACCCTGAGTCATTTTTTGAAACCTTATTCCTCCTCAGTCCACATCACCATACTGTCCCCATAACTTTAGTAACCATAACTAGAACCGTACCCACAACCATAACCATAGTCACAATGTTCTAAATATCTCTTAAGTCTATTCACTTCTTGAGGTTTCTACTGCTGTCACCCTAATCCAAGCTCCTCCCCTCATCTGGACGATTGCAGTAGCATCCTAACCTTGTCCTGAATGTCATATTCTCACAGTGAAAGTCAGTCATTTTCAAAGACCTTCAAATCTTCAGTGACCTTCAATAGCTTCCAGTTGCTCTTACGAGAAACACAGTACTCCTTAACAACCTCAGAAGACCTAGCACCAACTACCTTTCTAGCTTCGTCTCCCGCATACTCCATCTCAGTTTCTGCCATCCAGCCTCACCAGCTTGCTTTCAGTCCTTCACACTTGCTGATCCTTCCAATCCCCATCACAACCTCAGGCTTCTGAACATTTCCATTGCCTGGAACACTTTCCCTCCCCTCCCTGTTCACGTCTACTTAGGTGTCTTACTTTGTCACTAGGTCCTCAGGCAAGCCTTCCTTGACCCCTTTGACTGTGTCACATGCCCTGTTACACACTTCCAGTTGTGCCATGTACTTCTGTTAGGCAGCATTAACAAAGTGTGGCTTTAGGTTTCATTGTGTGATTATTTCATCAGTGAAAGTCTCCCACACTTGTCTGTAAACTCCATGAGGTGAGACAGTGAAAGATTTTGCTAACTCTTGTATCTCTAGCTCCTATCAGAGACCAGGACATAATTAGCACTCAATAAGTATTTGATGAATGAATGAAAGCACTTCTCACCTCTTTCCTCCTTCCCCCCCCCCTGCCGTTTTCCTTCCAGCCTTTTTTTCATTGTGTATATCTCCTATGGGGAACCGCAGGCCAGAGACTCATGTAACAGTTAATTCCTAGGCTATAATTATTAATGCCTCATCAGAATTTTGTTGGTGTTGGTGTTGGAATTATTCAGATAGGTTATTAGTGATGCTTTTGTAAAATTTCCTGGGGTTGAGAGACTGAAGGAAGAGGCTGACAACTCCAGCATTACGTTAAGAGTTTATAAAGGGAATTATGTATGAGGCTTGTCTTGGACGGTGGAAAGACAACATGGATATTTTCCACTGCATGGCAGGCAGGCGCTAAGGGGTTATAAAAGACAGGGCAGGATGGATAGGGGCACTGGGGTGTAACCCACCCCAGATAAGGGGCAAGTTCCTTACGTACTTGCCCAGCGCAGGACCATGGCCTGCTTCCTGTTTTAGGGACCAGCACGCCTGGGGCACAGGGGAGGGGTCCAACAGCCTCTGAGGGGCTTTGAGGGCAGCAGCCTTTGTTCTGGCCTGGATCGAGCTGATGGAGCACAAGGGTCCAGCAGCAGCCAGGTAGCGGTCCTGTCATGGAACACTCTCGCTGCCACAGTGGTAATGGGTAGCCAGTCATAGCAGAGAGCGAGTGCAGGCTTTGAAATCAGAAAGATGAGATTTTTTTTTAATTGTGGGAGGGGAACAGTGTTGGGGAATTGGGGAGGGGGACCAGCCAAGTTTTTCTTCAGTCTTTGTTGTGGAGGGCGCCAGTCGTTGCCATCTGGCTCCCCGTCGGCAGCTCGTGGCCTCTAAGCTCAAGGTGCTGTGCTACAATCTTAGTTGCGGGTGGGCGTAGCCACCATCCCATGTGGGAGTCAAACTGGCAGCCTTGTTAAGAGCACATGCTCTGTTCACTGAGCCATCTGGGGTGGCAGCTCAGCTCAAAGTGCTGAGTTCAATCTTAGTTGCGTGCAGGCGGGTGTAACCCAGCATCAAACAGGCAACCTTGCTGTTAGGAGCACGTGCTCTCACCAGTTGAGCCATCCTGCCACATGTTGGCAGCTCAGCTCGGGTGCAGCATTGCTGGCCCATGTGGGAATCGAACCTGCGGCCCTGTTGCTCAGAGCTCGTGCTCTTAACCAACTCTTAACCAACTGAGCCACTTGGCTGGCCAGAAAGATGAGATGTTGAGTCCCAGCTTTGCTTCTTGCTTGCTGGGTGGCCCTGGTCTATTTCATTGCTCTCTCTGAACTCAGTTTTCTCCTTGGTAACGTAAGAGGATAATTATAACTAGCTTGTAGGCATTAGATTGTAGTAATTATATATGTAATGGAAGAACCTGGCATCTATAAGCTACTCAAAAAATTATAGTCATTTTGGCTTTCGTTAAAAAATAAGTAATGGTCGTTTTTATTAATGATTATTAAGCAACATAGAGGTTAAGACAATTTTTACTGAGTGTGTATAGTTCATATATAACATTTATTTATTTATTTATTTAGAAAGGAGGGGGATTTTTTAAAAAAGATTTTTATTGGGGCGTTGGGGGATGGGAACAGCGCTGAGGAATTGGAGGAAGGGGAACAGACAAGTTGCTGTCCTTTTGTTCTTCAGTCTAGTTGTGGAGGATGCTGCTTCACTGGCCCAAGTTGGCACCATCATTGTGCTCTTCCCGGGCGAGGCAGATCAGTTGCCCGCTTCTGGATGGCCGCTCACGCTGGCTGCTGGCTACACACGGTAGCCCATGGCAACCCACTGCCACAGGGGCTGCAGCCTACGCCATTGCAGGTGACTCACAGCAGCCCAGCTCCAGGTTGAGCTATTGTTCAGCATCTTAGCTGTGGAGGGCAGTGTCACTGGCCCTCATTTGTGGGATTTGAACCGGGGCCCTCTGGCGTCTCAAGCCAGCTCTTAATCAATGTGCCACTCGGCCGGCCTCATCCATAACATTTAAATTAGACAGTGATACAAACAAACAAAAGGATAACAAATGCAGTGTACAATTTTAGAGGATTAAAATACAGTTCATTTAATAAATACTTTGTGAGAACAATGTATATATGTGTAAGCGCACACACACGTTTGTGCCTGCATGTATTTCGATTTGTCTATATATTTGAAAATTTTGTAATTGCATCTGTTGCTGTCATTTTTTTTCATTTATTTGTGTATTGTTTAAAACCTTCGTGGTTCAAACATTTTTTAAGTGGATTTAAAAAAAAATTTTCTGGGAAGATAATTCCACTGGAATGCTTTGACCTCTTACTCCACAGAGGAAAAGAATAGGAAAGAAAAAGTGTGTGCCTCATTAATGGTGTCCCTAACAGTGTCTCTCTTTGTGGGGGTGAGAATTGATGTCAGTTTTGGCAGCGACACAGCTGACACTGTTCTGTGACATTGCAACACCTTCAGTACATGCCTAATAGGGAACCCTTTTCCGAGCGGTAAACAACCCTTCACAAGGCAACACTGCCAATACAATGTTTGGCCATCCAACAGGAAGTCAACAAGACAGTCGTTTTCTTCTTACTAAAAAAAAAAAATGTATATGCCTTTAATGATGTGTTATGCCTTCAGCCATCTGCTGATGCGCTGTCCATCCAAATTGCCAGGGTGACATTGTGGATTTTTAGAAATTGTTATGATTATCTCATTATGCTTTTGTCATAAAATGACTCGATTTTATGGAGCAATTAACTCCAAGGAATGCCATCTCAAGGCTCACACGGAACCTAACATTTGCACGAAGCCCTGCTTCAGAATGGCAATAAAACACATTTTGCCCATTTGCAGGTATTTCAAGTATCAAATTGGATGAATGTTTTTAATTTTCTTCTACTGAATTGAGTTCAAGTGAATTTGATAGGATTATTAGGGTGGCTAGTGTCTGGAATAACAATGACTTACAGGAGAAACCAGCAGGGCAGGTGTTATTGACGAAGAGATGCTTCAGACCCTCCATTTGTCAGCAGGAAGCCCTGCTCTGTGACCCGACAATTGAGTCCTTCCCTGCATATGACACCCACCGATTTTACTCGGAAGGCACTAAATGCAACTTTTCAATCAATATTCCATTATGTAAGTCAAGGAATGCTGGTTAAGTAACTGTGTCTACCTGCCTAGGAAATGGATTTCCAGAAAGAATTTGTCAGGGCGCCTGAGTTAGCTCATCTTTCCATTTCTGGTTGAATACCTGCCCAGTTACACCTGTTGAAGGAACGTGTGCTATTAACCTTACTGAAGAGAGTTTCCTGTGGTGGCAGGTTTCTTGCTTTTCCTCTGGAAGTACCTTCCTCAGCTCCATTCCTTCAAGTTCTGGACTCCTGTTACCCAGGAAACTAAGAACATTGGCCCTAGCTGCATTTGTCTTTGCTGCCTTCTCATATAGGTCACCATCAAACGCCACTTTGTTTCAGTTCTGTCTATTCTTAGATCATCGGCCTTTGTCCTTTCTCCCTAAGCCTTGGGAGGTTTGATCACATTCCTTTTTGATGAGGCTGACCAGGTATTTTAATTTAATAAATTAAACATCACTCTTGTTTTGTTCCACTGAAAATCGACTTAGCGTATTACTCACTTGGCCCCATCTACCAGGCAGACATAAGGTTATTGCTTCCTCCGCTACCTTCTAATTTAAACAATATGAATATTTCACAGGTCAACACATAGGCAGTGCGAACTGGGGAGCTTTTAGCATATTAACTGGGCTCTGAAGAATTCACTACAGTTAATGACAATTGTGCTTGTTGTCTGAGATAAATGGAGGGTGCTGCTGTACCTTTCTTAGGACAACTAAAAAAAACAACAACATAAAACATTAACAAAATAAGTAAGCAGTGAATGAATAGGTTGTTACTCATGACAGTTATTCATTTAATTTCATACCTCTACTTCTCAACTAATTCAGGGATACACACATCCAGGTTTAATTGTCAGATTAAGACTGTCTTGCTGGCTAAGAGGCGAAAGGCAAGGAGCTTTCTGACCCATCCCAGATGTTCATCAAGAGCAAGTTCTCTTAGATGTTTTTCCTGTCCTGTTCTTCTGGGTTCCTTGGGTATCCAGCTTCCTGGATTCTACTTTTGATCTGCCTGCTTTGAAACCACTACTTCACCCTGACCTTTGGTGTCTGCTTGTCTACTCATTCCTGTTACGATTTTTTTTTTTGGGCTGAGCCATCCTGCCACCTGTTGGCAGCTCAGCGGCTGCTCAGCTCGGGCCGGGACTCGAACCAGCGACCCTGTTGCTTAGAGCTCACACTCTTGAGTGAGCTCTTAACCAACTGAGCCACTCAGCTGGCCCTTCTGTTACGATTTTTTTAAACTTGCCCTCCAGTTGTGTGTGTCTTGACTTCTTGCCTGGTTCTCACTTGGGCTCAATCTTGACCCCCAGTCTTCAGCATTGCCATTGAGAGGGGTGTTGAATAACTGATATACTCCATATAGGCCCTAGCTGTGTAACTGCTCAAAACACCAAAGCCATTGTCATTTAGCAAACAGATGATAAGGACTCTGTTGTTGTTATTTTAAATTTTAACCTCATTATTAATAATATTAGAAAACACTTTCTTAAGCTTTTGTAACATGCTAGACCTTGTCCTGGGAGTTTTATATGTCATACCTTATATAAGTCTCACAGCATTTTACAAAGGAGGCACAGAGAGGCTATGTTGCGTCCCTAAGATCACGCAGTTATTAAGTGGAAGGACAAGAATTTGGATCCTGGCAGTCTGATTGTTAGCTCATATTTGTATCCTTGACACTGTACCACACTAAGTTACACAACATGGATCTGTTCTTAAATATACAAAACTGCCTTCTCAGACATTTCAGGGTGCTGTGCCCTGTAAGTTAGAATCTTGGAATGTTTAGAATTTTCTAGGTTTTTGTTTTCTGTTTTTATTGTTTATTTTTCATTCAGGAGTATAAAAATAGGATAATAGGAAAGTTTGAACTGAGCCTTATGTAACTTAGTCATCTTCAGAAGTCTGATTTCTAATGACACATAAAAAGAGTCCCATATAGCCATTCATTCTACAAATTCAACAACTATTTGCTGAGTACTATGCCAGGAATGATGGAAGGCTCTGGGGATTAAATAGTGAACAAAAAGGAGTCTCCTTTCATAGAGTTTACATATAGAAATTGGACATTGGCCATCCTTGAAGTAAGGTATAACTCATGGGAATTTATTGATCCTCAAATTAAACTGTTAAAAACAAGCAAACTAGGAATATACCGGGGGTGCCAAAAAATATATACACATGACTTGTATTCATCTTCTGTTATTGATATATATTGAGTATTACTATCTTAATATAGTTTTTTCCTTTCTTAAAATTAGTATACATTTTTTTGGCACCCTCTGTATATGTAGAGAGTTTAATGCATTTGGTGGCCCCAATTTATTTCGTCCTTGTCCTATTTGCTGTAGGCACATTGCTTCCATGCTTTGACACTACAAATCTTGCTGCAGTAGACATCCTTGAATATATGTCCTTAAATAATTCTATATCAGTGGAATAGAGTCCAAGGTGTGAGAACGATTGATTAAAGGATATGAATCTTGTAAAATTTTAAAGATTTTGACAGATTGCTTTAAAACAAAAAGCTGTATTTTTGTTTCTACCAGTAGGTATCTGTGGACATTTTCTAACATTTCCACAAGCAAGAGGTGTGAGAGACTTGTTTCAATTTATGCTAGTGAGATATGTGTAGAGTGATTAGTCATTGTTACTTTGAATTTGCCTGATGACTTGTGCACTTGAACTTCTTTTTATAAGTTTATTGGCCATTTAGATGTTCTCTTCTGTAAATCATCCAATTCAAATCTCTTGACCATTTTTTTTCTCATGTTGGGTTGTCAAGTTGTAAGTGCATTTGTGTCTTCTGCATTTGAAATGATTTTTGAAATCTGTCATTTGCTTTGAATTTGTGTATTATATCTTTTCCCATAAGATGATTTTTTTTTTGTATAGTAAGTGTCTCTGCTATCTAGATCTACAGTTTTGTTAAAGGTCTTTCTTGTCCCTTAGATTTTGTATCTTGCCCTCTAGATTTTTTATAAGATACACGTAATCTTTAAGTATTTTTTAAAATGTGTGTGTCTTTGATAGATTAGGATTTTTATAAACATGATTTAAAATGGACATACCTTTTAATTTTCTTCCAGATGGAGGGACAGTTGTGGTAGATTGATTTAAAACATAATTCTTCATTTTCCCACAGAATGAACCTAAGGGAGCTTATTAAAAATGATCCCTCTTTTATAGATACAGAATACCTCCATATAAATATTTGTTCAAGTTGTCATACATTCAACAAATATGAAGTACCTCCCGTTTTTCTTAAATTCTGAAAGGAGAGTGTGTATGTGTGGGAGGGGACACAATTTTGACATGATCACTGCTTTTTAGAGATGTAGCATTCAATTGTGACGATGGTAATGGAATCAGAAATCACAAAGTCTGCTGATGGCTCTGTCACTAATAGTATTATGGGGCTCCCCCACACAGCAGTGCTGGGTTTCAGTTTCCTGTCATATAAAATATGGAAGTTGAACCCAGTGATCTCTAAAGCCCTTTCTAGTCCTCAGATCGGAGAGCAGGTTGCTCAGCCTCTTGCACTACCCAGCTCTTTCAAGTTATCTTCTGCCAAAACAAAACAAAAAAAGCCCATAGTTTATAAAGAGAGATGGAGAGAATGAATATGAATGTGAGTGAATATGAATAATTGGGTAGACTGAATTTAGCCAATCTGGAATAAATGTATGAAGGAGAGTTGATCAACCTCTACGTGATGATAATATCCTTATCACTCTCTCACAGATTGAATGCTCTGAGTTGTGTTTTTCTTGCTGTGACTAGCACCCCTGCTTTAACTTTCTTACTAACATCTTTCTTTTGCTGAATTATGGCAGTGGGACAGGGGTTTTAAAACTCATTTTAATGAAAAATGTGAATCGCTGCATAGCTGAAAACAGATGCCAAATTACTAAAGAGAGTGAATACCCTGATATTTTGCAGCTAAACAAGTAAACATTAACCTCCTCTGAGCTCTAACCTTGACTTCACAAAATGGATTTAGAGTTTAATTGCAGTACATACAACATGTGTAGGTTGAGTGTTATAACTGCCATTCTTTTTCTTCATTTTTTATTTATTAAATTTATTGTGACATTGGTTAGCGAAATTACGTAGGTTTCAAGTGTACATTTCTATAACACATCATCCATGTATCACATTGTGTGTTCACCACCCAGAGTCAGTTCTCCTTCCATCACCATATATTTGACCCCTTTACCCTCTTCTACCACCTCCCTCCCCACTTACCCTCTGGTAACCACTAAACTGTTGTCTGTGTCTGTGAGTTTTTGTTTCTTTGTTTTGTTGCTTTGTTGCTTTCAATTTTATACCCTACGTATGAGTGAAGTCATGGTTCTTGACTTTTTCTAACTTATTTCACTTAGCATAATAATCTCAAGATCCAGCCATGTTGTCGCAAATGACACTATTTCATCTTTTCTTATGGCAGAAGAGTATACCACTGTGTATATATACCATATTTTCTTTATCCAATCATCTATCAAAGGACACTGGTTGTTTCCATGTCTTGGCCTCCGTAAATAAAGCTGCAGTGAACATTGGAGTACATATATCTTTACGGATATGTGTTTTCAGATTTTTTGAGTAGATACCCAGAAGAGGGATTGCTGGGTCATATGGTAATTCTATTCTTAATTTTTTTGAGGACCCTCCATACTGTTTCCATAGTGGCTGCACCAGTCTGTATTCCCACCAACAGTGTATAAGGGCTCCGTTTTCTCCACAGCCTCTCTGACGCTTGTTGTTATTTATCTTGTTGATAATAGCCATCCTAACAGGTGTGAGGTGGTATCTCATTGTGGTTTTGATTCGCATTTCCCTAATAGCTAGTGAAGCTGAGCATTTTTTCATATATCTGTTGGCCGTTTGTATGCCTTCTTGGTAGAAGTGTCTGTTTAGGTCCTCTGTCCATTTTTCGGATTGTTTGTTTATTTTTTTGTTGTTTAGTTGTATGAGTTTTAAAATATATTTTTAGATATTAACTCATTATCAGAGGCATTGTTTGCTAATAACTTCTCCCATTCGGTTGGTTGCCTCTTTGTTTTGTTGATGGTTTCTTTTGCTGTGCAAAAGCTTTTTTATAACTGCCATTCTTGATATAATAGTTTGCTATATTATTTGGGACCAAATCACTTTAGTAAAAATCAACTTTAATGAAAATCAGCATAATCAGAATGATTCATTTTAATGATGCTTTTTTGCATTATGCAAAAATTATGAAAATTTATTATCACTTGGAAAAAATGTAAAAGATAGTCTGTCTCTTTTAATATCACAAATTAAGTATACAGTCATTTACAGATGAAGGACTGGCATAAACATATATATGTCTGGCATAGACATATATTTGAAACCGAGTTAACCAGTGACATAAAGGACTCGGACATGGAAAGAACTTTGTCATACAAACATTTTAAAACACTATACAGAAATAAGTTTGTATACATGACTGTGGGACTCTCATATATTTGAATTAAGAAAACAGAAGCTGGAATTTTTGGTTAAGATGGCAGAGTAGGTCAATAGTGTGCTTGCATCCTCTCATGACCACATCAAAATTCCAAATACACAACAATCATCATTTAGAATTGCCTGCAGTCTAGTTGAGCATAAGTCCTACAACTAAGGACATACAGAAGAAGCCATGTCAAGACTGGTAGGATGGGCGGAGACACGGAATGGGCTGGACCTGAACCCGCGTGTGGCAGTTAAAAATCAGGTGGGATGTCTCAGCTGTGGAGGTCTCCGCGGAGCAGTGCTGGGTCTCAGTCCCAGACCCGGCTCCCCAGCCCAGGGATCCAGTGCTGGGAAGAGAAGTCCCCACAAATTTTGGTTGTGAAAACCAGCGGAGATTGTGGTTGAGTGAGAAGGCAGCTAGAGTCCCGGGCATTCCTCTTAAAAGGCCCATACAGGGACTTACTTGCTGATGGACTCACTCGCTCTGAGATCCAGCCTGGGGCATCTGCTCGAAGGGTGTCAGGAACATACAGGGAAGAAAAGAATTACCTGGCTTCAGGTGAAGTCTGGAGGGGTAGCTTCCTCCCAGACAGAAATGCTGACAGAAGTCATTGTTATTTTGTTGAGCCCTTCCCCTCCCAGTGTGCAGACTTAGGTGGGTACCATATCTGAGTCTCCATTAACCTAGCTAACACCATTCATCCTGCCCTGGTGATTCCCTGAGACCACTTCCCACCCAGCGTGACACCCCATCCAAGCTGCTTCCAGTGGTTTTTTTCATACAAATGGCTTGACTTGGCTCATGCTGTGGACTTTCCTGAAATCTCTCAAAGATTCACAAACCCCAAATGAGAAGCATTTCAGCTTGGTGTGCCCAATATCTGTTGCTAAGTAACTCCAAACCTGGCATTGGTGGCAGCTGGCCTTGGTTTGAGGCTCAGAATCTCCTAGGGATCTCCAAGCCCAGTGCAGGTGGCGGCCATTTGCAGATTGCTTTGTGGCTCATGCTAGGTGTCCCTGGGTAGGTCACAGACTGTAGCCGAACTTTGCCTGCAGCGGGGCCCCTCCTAGGAGATCCCAGGGCCAGCACCTCTGGTGGCCAGCTTTGGAGCACCATTCAGATGGGCTGGCACCAGAGCCCTACGAAAGCTAATTGTTTTCTGTAGGGTCAGCTCCTGCACAACAGCTCCTGTGCTGTATAGTCACAGCCAGTCCTCACAACCAATCAGCCTGAGGGTTAATCCCTCCTATTGATGTGCAAACAACAACCAAGGCTCAATTACAACAGGATGGCACACAGAAACCACACAAGGGACACATCTGGAGGACCTGGCTCAGGGGACCAGGGAGATTGTGCCACTGGGTCCCCCAGTACACCTACTACATCAGGCCACTCTGCTAAGACCGGGAGACATAGCAGCCCTACCTAATACATGGAAACAAACACAGGGAGGCAGCCAAAATGGGGAGCATAAGAAACATGGCCCAAATAAAAGAACAGAACAAAGCTCCAGAAAAAGCACTAAATGAAATGGAGACAAGCAACCAGATGCAGAATTCAAAACACTGATTGTAAGGATGCTTAGTGATCTCAGGGAGAACTTCAAAGAGATAGGAAATGCACAAATGGACGTAGGGAACAAAAAAGAACCAGTCAGAAATGAAGAATACAATAACTAAAAACGATGACTACATTAGAGGGAATCACCAATAGTTTAGATGAAGCAGAGGATTGAATCAGCAATTTACAAGATAAGGAAGTAGAAAATCAGTACAGCAAAAAGAATTAAAAAAAAATGAGGATAGTTTATGGAGCCTCTGGGATAACATCTAGCCTAACAACATTCACATCATGGGGTACCAGAAGGAAAGAAGAGAGAGCAAGGAATTGAAAATCTATTCAAAGAAATAATGACAAAACTTTCTTGATTGGCAAGCGAAGTAAACATACTTGTACAAGCACAGAAAGCACAGAGAGCCCCAAACAAGATGAACCCAAAGAGGCCCACACCAAGACACATCATAGTTTATTCCAAAGGTTAAAGACAAAGAAAATCTTAAAAGCAGCAAGAGAAAAGCAGTTAGTTACCTACAAGGGAGCTCCCATAAGACTGTAAGCTGATTTCTCAACAGAAACTTGGCAGGCCAGAAGGGATTGGCATGAAATACTCAACGTGATGAAAAGCAAGGACTTAACACCCAAGCTTACTCTAACCAGTAAAGCTATCATTTAGAATCAAAGGACAGATAAAGAGCTTCCCAGACGAGAAAAAGCTGAAGGAGTTCATCACCACAAAACCAGTAATACAAGGAATGTTAGAGGGACTTCTTGAAGAAGAAGAAGAGGAGGAAGAGGAGGAGGGAGGAGGAGGAAAAGAAAGTATGAATATTAAAATGGTAATAACTATATCAACAATTACTTTCAATGTAAATGGATTAAATACTCTAATCAAAGGACATAGGGTGGCTGAACAGATAAGAAAACAAGACCCTTATATATGCGGCTTACGAGAGACTCACTTCAGATCAAAAGACACACACAGACAAAGTAAAGGGATCAGAAAAAGATGTTTCATGAAAATGGAAATGAGAAAAGAAAGCTGGAATAATAATACTTATACTAGGCAAAATAGACTTTAAACAAAGGCAAAAGCAAGAGACAAAGAAGGACCCAGTAATCCCATTTCTGGGTATTCAAAGAACCCCAAAATGCTATTTTGAAGGGACCTGTGTATTCATATGTTCATTGCAGCATTAGCTAAGATATAGAGGCATCCTGGGTGTCCATCGATGGATGGATGGATAAAGAAGTGATGTTTTATTTATATATATATATATATATATATATATATATATATAGAGAGAGAGAGAGAGAGAGAGAGGCTAGAATGAAATCTTGCCATTTGCAACAGTATGGATTGACCTAAAGGGTATTTTGCTGAGGGGAGTAAGTTAGAGAAGGACAAATGCCATATGATTCATTTATATGTAGAATCTGAAGAAGAAAATAAACGAGAAAACAGAAACAAGCTCATAGATACAGAGAACATTTTGATGGTTGTCAGATGAATGGGAGGTTGCGGGGTGGGTGTAAAAGGGGAAGGGATTAAGAAGTGCAAATTGGTTTTTACAAAATAGGGGATATCGGGTGTAACATAGGGAATATAGTCAATAATATTGTAGTAGCTATGTTTGGTGTCAGGTGTGTGCTATATTGGGTGAGCTCTTCATAAAGTTATATAAGTGTCTAATCGCTATGTTGTACACCTGAACTTATACAATATTGTATGTCAACTGTAATTGAAAGAAACACATTAAAAAACTGACATGCAAAGCCACAGACTACCACACAGAAATAAGTTTAACCACATAAATTACACTTCATGGGAATCTCAGAATACAAATTCTGTTCCCAACCTCTTTCACTGACTGAGCATACACGTTTTAAAGCATTGACCAAGTTCTTTCTCACTTCCATTTTTTTTTGTCTGAAGTCTCTAATATAACCCACTGAGTCCTTCTCCTATCTTGTTCTGTTACTGTTCATAATTACACAGGCCGCAGATGGCCCATGTTAGATATGGAATCCCTTGAGCCCGAGAATGGGTTCCTATTTGAGTTCCATGAGAAATTATCTACCTTACACCTGAAACCTAACCTGGTAGCATCTCCTGTATTCTGTTTAATCTTTGCAAATGGCATGCCTTTTGTTTCTCTAGTTATAGAAAATACACCTTCAACACATTCAGCGGAGTGCTGCCTAAAAAGTAGGTGTTCAGTAGGTGTGTCTGTTGCCGTTTTAAATTCTAGTGTTAGGTTTTCTAAGCTTCACCAAAATAAGAGGTTGTTTCTAAGTTGTTCCCACAATAAGAACATATCTACCGACTAGTGAAAACATTTTGAAACGAATAAACTGATGCATATGGATGTGGGTGATGTTTCTTAAAAGCAGAACTGGATTGACTCAGGCAGACATTTCAGCCAAAGATTTTCTTTGAACGGCATCCTTTCTCCTCTGTAGCACAGGAGGACTCTGGCCAACGAAGTTAATTGGTGCCAGATGAGGGTGGCCTGAGCAGGTGGTTGGTTCAGACTCTTTCTCCCCTCTGCTTGTTGAAGTCTCATGGTTAGAGGAGGGCTTGAGTAGTCTTGTCTTACTGACAGCTGTCAGCTGTTAATGTGCCATATGCAATGATGGGTGAAGTTGCCATCAACTGTCGATGAACCATATGTAAATGGTGAACAGAGTGACAGACAGATGAATACTTAGAAGGCAACAAAAGGCCTTCATTGCTGGACTGGGATTCAGAACTTTAAAATTATTTTAAGAAAGGGTAGTTAAAAATAGATTGTTAAATCTATGTCACAGTCATCATATCTTTACCTCCAGTCACCCCTTGTCACTCTGTTTAGGAGTCAAAAAACAGATGTGCTGATAGATACTCTGCTTTCTTAGATGTTAAGAAACCTGACACGGAAGGCTGTATTTCCCACAGAGACCCGGTTTTTCAATTTCATGAATGAAAAGGCAATAATAACAAATTAATTGCTAAGCCCAACTATTTTCAAAAAATAAAAATATTTAAGATAAGGACACGTTTCTGAATTTGCCAGCATGGGTAGAAGAAATTAGATAAGCGAAGACTGTAGGAACACTTTAAAAAGTTTTTTTTAACTATTTGACTCTCTGGGATACCTTTTACTACCTAATAAGAATATAATGTTCTATAAATTGAGATAGGGAGGAAATACTTCATTTATAGAGAGGAGATTAAAGCTTATATCGAACTTACATCCTCTTAAAGTAATAATGATAATTGTCAATATAGTTGCCAGGCACTTTGTATATGTTACTTGTTTGAGCCTGTCATTCTTATGAAGTATGTACTATCGTCATCCTTTTATAATAGGTACGGTAACTGAAGCCCAAAGAAACTAAGGTAAATTAGCCAGGGTTACAAAGCTGGGTGTTTTAACTGTAGCCTGGTTCCTAAACTATGCATTAAACTGGGTGTGGATAGTTTAAAAGTAAATTGATTTTACACAATTTAGAACCTATTTCCATGGTTGGACTACCTATTCAAGTGACATTTATGGAACATGATATATGCTTGCTAAATTGTTATTTAATATAAGAATGACTGAAATATGAATGTGTGACATCTATGTGTGAAAAGGGCTTTCCTGTTGCTTTGATATGCCGCAGGGGGCAGTTCTTTTTCTGACATGGTACTGCTGAGAGATTAATTTAATATTTGTAAGATGTGATCAATTACAAGAATGCTGTATGCCTGCTTTGGAAAATCTATCAAGCAACGTATGTTCAAAGTATTGACCTCATAAGAGATTTGCTACATAAATGAAGTTTACTTTGTCTAATTTTCATTTTGGAAGTAAAACCTGTGCAAACCTAAAGAGACAAGCCTGTGGGTTTATGCAGGAGTTACAATAGAAATGGTGACACTTGTCGCCCTGCTTACAGCCCATGTGGGGAGACTCAGCACTCAGCTACTTCTTCCTTCCTATGGCTTTATGTCTCTTTGAGGATCAGAACCATGTGTTCATGTCTTATCATTTTACCGAGTTACTTTCCTACAGAAAAGATGTACAGAGAAAATGGTAGGGAAATTTAAACAGGGTTGGAAAGAGAAGATCATTAAAGAAAATAATCTAATGTTTTAATGAAACGATGAAAGTACAATTCACAACATGTATTAGACATAAAATACCTTTATAAAATGGGGCATATTTATTTTTGAACAGCCACTTTATACTTCTTCTGCCTATATTAGAGCTTAATGACTCCCTGATATCTGACAGTGAAATGGTGCTTGTGGGGTTAAGTTTTGGATTGAGAGTTTGGAGAATGTAGTGCTGGATTTTTTTTTTAAGATTTTATAGAGGAATTGGGGAAGGGGAACAGTGTTGGGGAATTGGGGGAGGGGAACAGCCAAGTTGTCCTTCAATCTTAGTTGTGGAGGGCGCAGCTAGCTCAGCTCCAAGTCCATTTGCCATCCGGCTGCCTGTCGGGAGCTCGTGGCTGCTCAGCTCAAGGTGCCGTGTTCAGTCTTAGTTGTCGGTGGGCGTAGACCACCATCCCATGCAGGAGTCGAACTGGTAACCTTGTTGTTAAGAGTGCATGCTCTAACCACTGAGCCATCTGGCCACCCATTGGCAGCTCAGCGGCAGCTCAGCTCGAAAGTAGCTCACTGGCCCATATGGGAATCGAACCGGCGATCTGTTGCTCAGAGCTTGTGCTCTTAACCGACTGAGCCACTTGGCTGGCCCTGGATTTGCTTTTAACATAGCAGTTGCCTTGTGATACTTGGCAAGTCGTGTAAAATGTAGGGCTTTAGATATTCCTTCTATGTAATAGTAGTTTGGACTGCACAGTCTCTCCATTTTTTTGTTTGTTTTGTTGTTTTTAATGCTCTAAAATCCTATGATTCATGGACAATGGGAACTTTAAGTATTTACTTATTAACTCCTTTTAATTAAAGAATGTATTCTAGGTTATACGTAATAGAAAGTAAAATATAATTGTAAAAATTAAACAGTTGAAAATATATAAAATGTTTATTCCAAAGATAATTTTCAGTGTTATTATGGCATAATTGCATGAACTGGAAGTACTCTAATTAGTAACTTAAACTTTAAGAAAACTTTCAGTACAACTGACAGGTTTGTGAAAGGAAGAAACTCCAGTATATCAAGAAACCACTGGCCTTTTCAAGTAATCATTTCCATAGTAGCATTAACAAAAGAAACTTATTTCAAATGGTGTAATCTCATTGTGTACTTTAAAAAAAAAAGATTTTATTGGGGAATTGGGGGAGGGGAACAGACAAGTTGCTGTCCTTTTGTTCTTCAGTCTAGTTGTGGAGGACGTCACTTCCCGGGTGAGGCAGATAGGTCGCCGGCCTCTGGATGGCTGCTCACGGTGGCTCTTGGCAGCTCACGCCGGCTGCCAGCCACTCACGGTAGCACATGGCAACCCACTGCAGCAGGAGCTGCAGCCTACAACGTCGCAGGCGACTCTCGGCAGCCCAGCTCCAGGTCGAGCTGCTGTTCACCATCTTAGCTGTAGGGGGCAGTGTCACTGGCCTTCATGTGGGATCCGAAACGGGGCCCTGCTGCACAGAGCTGGTGTCCCAAGCCAGCTCTTAACCAATGTGCTACTTGGCCGGCCCTGTTTGTGTACTTTTTAGAACATTGTTGCCTTACTGAGTCACTGTTAATGAAAAGTGAAGTCAGAGTACTTTTAACTTGATGTTGAAATGTGTCATATTTTAGCAGCATTGTAAACAAATATTTTTCCCACTTGTATTACTGATGAAAGTGAAGCGGTCATAGACATGTTGTATGGACCAATTTAATGATATTCTACATGACTATTTCACATTAAACTAATGTATTTCTTCAAGTGCTCTACTTCTGTATTGTGGTTTTCTTACCTGAAATGAAGACTGTAGCTTCAGACATTCCAAATGGAATTGAGACTTAAACAGTATTCTACCTAATTATTTAGACTCAAAGCTATTATTTGTTTGATCTGAATTATTGTAATTTTTCAATTCTGCCCATCATAAGACTACCCAAGATTGCAGATAGTAATTGGTCAGTCTAGGGTCTCCTCTGTATACCCAACTCTCTTACGTCTGTATCAGACAAGCTGAATGTTGGATACTTGTACATATTTAGGTTCAGTTTAGTTGGTAAAATTTTCAAGGAATTAGGAAGCTGAGCTCTTATGAAAGACAGCTGTGGAGTCATAGTTTGTACCTGTGTGCCAGATTTTCAGACCAGTTTTCCTCAGTAGGTTAAGGACAGGATTTGCCTTGTAGAGTGGATGTGAATATTTCTGGAGAAAATCTGAAAATGGTTGATCCATTGCCGGGCATATAGTAAGTGTTCAATAAATGTTAGCCATGATGATGATGATAATGATAATGATGATGATGGTAGTAAAGGTGATAGTTTTCAGAGAAAACGTTCTCTCTGGAATTTCTGTGGGAACATAGTTAACCTCTT
The DNA here is from genome assembly GCF_001890085.2 of Hipposideros armiger. Taxonomy (NCBI): domain Eukaryota; kingdom Metazoa; phylum Chordata; class Mammalia; order Chiroptera; family Hipposideridae; genus Hipposideros; species Hipposideros armiger. The sequence goes on along the minus strand of NW_017731600.1, from coordinate 1,399,423 downwards.
GAAATAGCATAGGTTCCACTGTACAAATACAGATCCTGATAAGCAGCTCAAGTGAAAAGTATTCTCATGTCAAAATATTCTACACAATTTCATTGACTCCATGGCAGGGGGGAGGGGGGAGTGGGGCGGCGGATTGGGGGAGGGGGATTGTCACTTCAAGGGGTAAAAAGTATAACTATTGCACTGTGTTGTACACCTGAAACTAAGTTAAAATTATATGCATACACACACACACACACACACACATACATGGTATATATATGGTATATGTACATATCTAAATAAGGGTGAAGGGAAAATAACATAAGAGCATCATTAAAAAATATAATGCAGGGCCGGCTGAGTGGCTCAGTTGGTTAAGAGCTCGCTCAAGAGTTTGAGCTCTGAGCAACAGCGATTCAAGTCCCGGCCCGAGCTGAGCAGCCGCTAAGCTGCCAACAGGTGGCAGGATGGCTCAGCTAAAAACAAACAAACACAAAAATATAATGCAGATATTGAATTATAATGCACACTTGAAAAAATATATATGCATAGTGTAATGCTATTTTGGAGGAAAAACATGGATTTATGCATAAAAAGCCAGATTAGAAGTAAAAAAAAAACTGAATCTGTCAAATGTGTATTCCTGATTTAAATTTAAATAAAATGTTTATGGTATAAAAAAAATTCCACACAGATTCTTGCATACTGCTTAACCCTTCCTTATACCTTAGGGTGGCTATAAGCCTTCTTCAGTCTAGTAAGTTATGAAAAGTAATATTATACATTTATTTTCCTTCAGGGGATTATATGTCTAATTATATCGTCTCTTTGTTGCCATTCATTTCCCCCCACCTAATTAATGAAACCTTAATCAATCATAGTTCCCTTCCTTTTCTCTCTTTCTATTCCAAATCTCAGGAAACTATGACTTCTGTTTATCTCCTCTGCAAAGGTAAAAACTAGTGATAAGGGCTTACAATAAACATTACAAGCAGATTAACGTTCAATAGTTCAATATGGTGATATAATGGTGAGTGATTAGATAGGCAAGGGTTCATGGGGAGGTCACATTTGAGCGTAGACCTGAGTAAGAACCAGGCAAAGTTAGATAGAGTGGCAATGAGCTTACATTTTGTTCTAACTCATATAATTGGGATTCACTGGAAGATTGTAAGTAGAGTGTGTAGTATGGTTGGATTTCTCCTTTAAAAGGTCACTTTGATTTCTGTTTGAAAATGTTTTGTAGCAATCCAGAGTGGGTATAGTGAGATGTTATAGGAGGTTATTACAGTTCTTTTGGACTGTTCTAAGATGACATTGTAATTAGAGAGAAATTGAGAAACCCAGGGTATATTTTAGTGACATAGTAAATAAGACTAGCTGATGGTTTGTTCTGTTTCTAATCCAATATAATTACCCTAATGAGGTTTGATAAATCTAACCACAATGCCGCTGACAAATTTGATCCAGGGATAAGGAACTTAAATATTGAATGGAAATGTGTACCATACAAAAACAAAACAAAAATAGGACAGTCAACATTAAAAACATTAAAATTTGTATGAATTGCCTTTAAAATGTCTGCAGGAGTTTCCAATAAACTTACTAACATCCTTTAACCAAGTAGGCCTTTCTGTAAAGACAAATTACTGATATTTTGAAAAAACGAATTCTTATTCAATTATATATTTCTATTTAAAAAAGACATTATTACATACAGAATGGATAAAGAAAGCACCATAATTGGCATGTGAATTAGGCACAAGACTCTGTGATATAAATGGGAATAATATACCTTCCCTGTGTTTAAGGACTTCTTATTCCAATAGCGTGGCCAACATAAAAACAACAGCACAAATATTCCAGTGTATCTTAGAGGGCAGAGATAATTGCTCATGGGGTCCTGGTCAAAGATGCCTTTCTAGAAACTTATACTGCTGAGCACAGGAATTCCAAAGAAAATGACCAGCATGGACCCCCTGTGCAAAGGCATGGGGCAGATTATAATGATCCAGTAGCTGCAACTCACAGAATTATGATAAAGAAATGAATGCAGTGAGGAAAGATGTGAGACGTGGGTGCTGTGTATCCAGCAAAAGATCTTGAAAAGCCCAGGTTCCCTGGTAAACATTTTTGATTTATTTGAACATGTGAAATCTCATACTATTTTCCATAATGGTTGTACCATTTTATGTTAGCAGCAATGCATGAGGGTTCTAATTCCCCCACATCCTCACCTATACTTTTTTTTCCCCCTGTCATTTTCATAATACTCATGATGTGTGTGAAGTGTCTGTCAAATGTTTCGAACCATGACCAGATTTACAAATGTGGCTTATGATTTTTGGGGCCAAATTGCCAACTCAGAACCTGAATAATACAAGTAAAGGTGGAAGATTCTCTCCATAAAATAATTTGCTCATCTACACGTATTTATGAAGTGTTATCTTTGGTCAAGGCATTGAAGTAGCCTCAGCATTATACACTGGTTAGCAGTGCAGACATATCTTGTCAAGTTCAGTGGGAAAAATAGACATTCATTAAATAATTGCATAAATATATAGTGTGGAAGATGTGCTTGAGTGCTCATCCACATGCCCTTGACACTCTGTGAAGCAAAAGCTGTTTCCTTTGAATGCCTGTATATCTCTGGCCGAGGGCCTTTGTTTCTGGAAATGGGAACATACTTGGCCCACACACAGGGTAAATCCTCCATGCTGATGCATTCATACCCCTGGGAGCAGCCCTCAAGCAATGATGGATGGGGAATGGTGGAAAAATACCCTGGCTTTCTCACCTCTCATTTGGGATAGTCCTGAGATGTGTTCTTTCTCCCAGAGTTCCCCAGAGTGATTAGGCACCAGTTGTCTGTGGTGGTAACTTATTTGATAGGACACACTTTATTGGCTTGCTTTCTTTTCCTTCCCTGCCTCACTTCTAATCCCAAACAATGTTTCCTGGAATCACTTCCCAAATGAATTACTTGAACTCAAATTGTCTCAGTGCGTGTTTTAGGGAAACCCAAACTAAGACACATGTTAACACATTTTGATAAATTCCGTGGAGGAAAAGAAAGGCTGCTATAAAAATTTGTAACAGGAAGTCAAGTCTGTGGGTTCAATGAAGGCTACTCTGAGGAAGTGTCACTCAAGGGTAGAGTAGGAGTTAATTAGTTGAAGACATCCAGGTTGCAGGAAATAGTGTAAAGGCCCAGTGGGTAGGAAAGAGCATGGCATTTTTGAAAAAGGAGGTGGCACTGAAGGAAGTACAGTAGTGCCTTGGTTTGCGAGGATAATTCGTTCTGGAAACAAACTCATATTGCAAGACATCGCTCGTTTACCACATTAAAATGTATTAGAAATGTTTGCTCATCTTGCGGAACACTTGCAAACCAAGTTACTCGCAATCCAAGGTTTTACTTAACAAAAATTGTGGCAACAGGTGAAGCTGGACCTATAGGCAGCATCCAGTGCAGGCACATCCTTTTAGACCATGTTGAAAACTTAGGTCTTTCTCCAAAGAGCAGTGGCAAACCTGAAAGGACTTTGAAGCAAAGGAGCGACGTCATCAGATTGACCTTTTAGAAAGATCACTCTGGGTGTCTTATAGAGAGTAGATTGGAGTGGGACAAGGAGGGCAGTCAACAGGGAGTCAATTGCAATGGCGCAAGCAAAAGGCAATGGTAGCTTGGACTAGTGCAGGATTTTTCAGCCTTGGCACTATTCACATGTTGGGCTAACACATTCTTTGTTGTGTGTGATCGTCTTGTGCGTTGTAGGATGTTAAACAGCATCCCTGGGTTCTACACACTAGATGCTAATAACATTGCTCCCTGCAGTTGTGATTACCTAGTATGTCACCAGGCATTTGCTGAATGTCCTTTGAATACAAAAACGCCTTGGGTCAGAAGGCTTAGGCCAGGGTGGTGTCAATGGGCGTTTAAAGGGTACACATTTGTGAGGTTGTACATCCAAGTCTCTGTGAGAGAGGAAAGGGGGGGCTCGGCTGGAGAGGAGAAGAGCGGGGAGAAGAGGGGTATTGGCTGTGGTTCGTACCAACATTGATTCTGAATCACAAATAGGTTGGAACATTGAACATCAGGAAAATGATAAGTTCACTCTCTTTTATAGTTCAACATGTTTCACAGCAAACTTTTCTGACCCTCGAAAGTACTTCACCTTCTTTCCACAGCTTCCGTACCTGGGTCAACTTGGCAATCGGTGTTCTACTTACTCACTTTCAAAATCTTTAACTTTGTCTCCATAGCCAATTAAAAAACCAAATGCCATTGTTACGTTTTTTTTTCCACCATCTCTTTTATATAGACCCATTGCCACCACCCTGGTGGGGGCTTTTGTCATCTTAATTTTGTTTCCCCCACCCATTCTCAAAGTCCAGCAAGATGACCTTCTTCCTTTCTGATACTTTGCCTGATACTCAGCCGAAATTGGCCTCTTCTTCCTCTGGGTCTGACAGCACGTGCTTCTTTTTTGACTTCTTTGGTAATTAATTAAGATAGCTTCCCATGGGATTATCTTTTCTATCACGGGTATCCTTTTCCCCCACTTAAATCATAAGCAACATGATCTTAATGCCTGTGGAATGTTTTTGTGTGTCTCAGATAGTACCTGTGCAAATTGTGTACATTATATAGTTGCTTAATGAGCTTGCATACCGCCCACATCATTGTTACATAAGTGAAGACTCAAGAAACTTCTTTAACCATTTTAAAGGGAGCTCTTCAAACTTCCCTAGGGTCACCCAGAGCATATAGAACAGATCATACCACTGACTGGTCTTTTCTCAACTGTTATACTTTCAGAGGGCAAACCCCTGAAAATCTACTTTGGTGGCAATGCAGCCAAGGAGAAATGGTGACATGGCTGTGAATGAGCTCAACCCAAATGATGTTAACTACAGTATATCGCTTCATATTTAATCCAAAGTCAAAGAGAAGTCTTTTTATAAAACTGCTAATCTGAGCTGATGACTAAAAGAGAAATATTTAAAGGTCTTTCCTCCTCTCCATTGACTCAGTATAAATAGGAATGACATGCTCATAGGGCAGAATGTGGTGCCGTGAATAGAGATTTATTTAGCACATTTTTCATTGACGTTAATGAGATGTGTGTGGCTAAATGTGTTCATGCAGTTGGCAGAGTGTCTTTTTTCAAAGCATCAAGATGGAGCCTCAAGTCTCAGTGAATATTTGAAATGGAGCAGGAATAATCATAATCATAATAATCATAATCATAGTGTTCAGAAAGCCAGTTGACCCAGGGAGCACACAAGGTTCCTCCCAGTTTCCATAGGAGTGGGAATCATGCTGAAACATTGAGGAGCCAAGGCAAATTGCTGCGGACCTGTGGGCATTGACACACAACTGCAGGGGTAATTATATTGAAAGAGCATGGGAGAGGTATGGGCAATGAAGAAATTTCCAGTGTGTTGCCTTTTTGCTGGATAAAACCTCCGAATCGCCAGATTTTCATATTTAGTTACAGGACATGTGTTTCCATAGAAAAAGGCCTTGCTGATTATTTAGGGACTTGGTCAGGTGTGAAAAGGTGTCAGTTTTTCCCGCCTAACAAGTGTCCGTAAGGCATTGTCCTTCTCCTGTCCTTATGGCAAGGCTCAAACATAAAGGCAGTGGAAGTCCGTCAGTCTATCACCAGCTATGCATTAATTGCTTCTATGTATGCTGAACAGTATTAGGTGTTGTCAGCCATTTAATTAAAAGGCATAATCCCCATCCTTGAGGGATTTGCAATTATCTGAGCAGTTAAAAAAAAATCTGTGAATGAAACTGATAGTATGTAAATGTCAAGTGTGTTGTAATAAAAATGAGTGCATTTAGGGTACACATATAGAAAATAGACAGCCCCAAATGCTTTCTATGTGGTAATTCAGTTAATTGTTATTACAAATTCATTAGAAAGTACTTTATTTTTAACTTTTATTGGGGAACAGTGTGTTTTCTCAGGACCCATCAGCTCCAAGTCAAGTCGTTGTCTTCAGTCTAGTTGTGGAGGGCACAGCTCCATGGCCCATATGGGAATCGAACTGACAACCTTGGTGTTATGAGCCTGTGCTCTGACCAACTGAGCCACCCGGCTGTCCCTGGAAGGTACTCTTGATTACTATTTTACTAATGAGGAAAATGGATGCATAGAGAGATTAACAAGTACAAGGTCACTGAGTTTAACAGTGGAGCAGGTTTGAACCCAGGTAATCTGACTCCAGAGTCTGCGTGCCTAAAACATGAGTTTGTATTAACACAGAAGAGAATTGACAGTTTTGTCAGAACAGGAAGGAGTTTTTCTCCTCTTGAATGAGGGATGTGATGCAGATGAATGAAAAGGGAATGGGGTGGGGTCTTGGGAGTGTATAGATCTGGAAGTGGGATCGTGGAGAGATGGTGAAAAGTGATAATGTTTCAAGCAGCAGCTTGAAGGTGGAAATTAAAATAGCATATTAGGTGTATATGTGGGTGGAAGAATGAGTAGCAATTCTAATTTAGGTGATTTTGAGTAGGAGATTAGTTGTGGTATGTAGGAACATAGATTGGTACAAGTTTTGAGGCAAGCAATTTTGTAGCACTTTAAAATTTAAAAAGTACATGGCTTTTGACCCAGCCTTTTCACATCTAGGAATGCATTAAACAGAATTACTTATACTGAATTGTCTGTAAAAATGAAAAAATGACAATGACATAAGTGACCTTCAAAAGGAAAATTGTTAAATTATAGTTTATTGTACCATGGAGTATTTAAAAAGAGTGAGGCTCATCTATTTTTTTTTATATTAGTTTCAGGGATAGAAAACAATGTAATAGACATTTACACCCCTCACAAAGTGAATAACCCCTCCCCCAATCTATTGCCCCTCTGACATCGTATGTATCTAATACACTTCCATTGACTCTATTCCCTATACTATACTCCATATCCCGTGACTGTATATATTGGGTTGTCGGAAAAGCCATCACGTACTTTTTCTATGTTTTTTTGTTGCAAAAATGCGTCATGACTTTTCCGACAACCCAATATATTAAATTATCGTTGACATTCAGTATTAATTAAGCTTCAGCTTCAGATGCACAGCGCAGTGGTCAGGCATCCACACCGTCCACGAAGTGGTCTCCCTAATAAGACAAGTGCCCATCTGTTTTTATGAAAACTGAGGGATGGTTGTGATTTATTGTGCAGTGGGAAACAAAAGTGATTCGGTGAAAATATGTGTAATATGATTTAATTTAAAAATTAGGCGTAATCAAGTCAATAAACGCTTATGGAACCCTCACTATGGGCTGGGCATTGGTCCAGGTACATGGGATACAGTAATGAAACAAACCATGTTCCCTGCCCTGACGCAGCTTACGTTCCAGAGGGAAGACAGACAAAAACAATATAATCTTTTGAATAATATGATATATTGGGAGGTGATGAGTGCATGGAACAAAAGGCAAGAGGAGCAGATAAACGGGCTTGAGTGTACTCACAAGGGAGAAGCTGAGAAAGGAGTCAAGACGTGAAAAATGGAAACACTGAAAGAAAGCGTGCTCTGGGTAGAGGGACCAGCAGCAGCTAGAATGCAGGCTTCTGGGCGGGAACATGTTTGGTGTTCATAGAACACCAATGAACTTGGTATGGCTGGTGTGGGGGAAGTGAGGGCACAAGTAGATGAAAAGGGGTTTGGAAAGTTCACTTGAGGTCTACATTATTCAGAGCAAGACTGTCCAATACAAATACAGTGCAAACCACATACGTAATTTAAAGTTTTCACTAGGCACATGGACGAAAACCAGAAAAACAGGTGGAATGAGTGGTAATATTTAAGGCAACATACCTAAACTATGATCATTTTAACATGTAATCAACATAAAATATTAACGTGATATTTTGTATTTTATTGTACTAAGACTTTGCATCATTTCAGGTGCATAAATCACACCTACAGCATATCTCAATTTGGACTAGTCACATTTTAAGTCTCAGTAGCCACAGGTAGCTGGTGGTCACCATATTGGACAACACAGAGATAGGGCCTTGCAGGTAACTGTTAGGATTTGGCTTCTACGTGGAGGGAAATAGTCATTGCGGAAGAGTAACTTGATCTATCTTGTATTTTATTATTATTTTTCCTCTTTCTACTGTGGTATTTCTTCATTTATTCTTATAGTTCTTATTAGTTTCAGGTGTACAAAAACAACATAATGATTAGACATTTACATTCCTCACAAAATGATAACCCCCCAAGTCTATTACCCATCTAACACCATACATAGCTGTTACAAGACCATTGACTCTATTCCCTATGCTGTACTTTACATTCCATGACTATATAAGTATAAATTTAATTATAGTTGACATTCAATATTATTTTACATTAGTTTCAGGTGTACAGTGTAGGGGTGAGGCATTATATAATCTATGAAGTGATCCCCCCAATAAGTTCAGTATCCACCTGACACCCTACATAATCTTGACAACGTTATTGATTATATTCCCCATACTGTATTTCATATCCCTGTGACTATATTGTGGCTACTAATTTGTACTTTCTAATCCCTTCACCTTTTCCCGTATCCCCCATCAGTTTTTTCTATGTACCTATGAGTCTATTTCTGTTTTGTTTGCTCAGTTTTGTTCTTTAGATTTCACATGTAACTGAGATCATATAGTATTTGTCTTTCTTAGCCTAACTTATTTCACTTAGCATAATGTTCTCTAAGTCCATCCATGTTGTTGCAAATGGTAAGATTTTTTTTTATGACAGAGTAATACTCCATTGTATAAATGTACCACAGTTTCTTTATCCAATTGTCTATCGATGGGCATTTTGGTTGTTTCCATGTCTTGGCTCTTGTGAATAGCACTCCATTGTATAAATGTAAGTGACCCCGGTCAGACTTGGGGAGACCTGGGTTTTGGGGGGTGGGGTACTCGACACATTCACAGGAGCTGTTACTGGGAGTGGAACCCAGGTGGTGCTGTTAGTAGTCATGGGTGGCCACGCGTGAGCCACCGGAGGGGGTGGCTGCCATGCTGTTGCTTGTGGCCTGATGGTCACCTTGGCAGTGAACCCTCCCAGGCCTCGGTACAAGATCACGGGTGGCGGGGACGGGGGCGCTAGGCCATGGAGCCCATTTGCAGAGGAGCCCATGGGAGGCCCCCTATCTCGTATTTTAAATGGATCACTCTGATTGATGTGTCAAGAAACACCCAAGCTGGGGAAGGAGAGGGGAAACGTGGATAGAAGCAAGGAGACCTATTAAGAGGCTATTGTGCCAATCTAGGCAAAAGATGATAGTAGCTCAGATTTGGGTGTTAGCAGTGGAAATTGGGGGAAGGGGTCAGATTCTAGATTTCTTTTGAAGGTAGAGCCAGCATGATTTTATGACAGGTTGAATGTAGAGTGTAAAGGAAAGGGAACTGTCAAGGATAATGCTAAGGTGTTGCACGCGAGTAATTGGAAAGATGGGGTTTCAAATGAAGTGGCGATTCTGTAGCAGGGGCAGGTTAGGATGGGAAAATTTAAAGTCTGGTACTTCTGTTAGACCTCCAAGTGGAAATTCAAGTTGCCAGTTGGATATATGAGTCTGAATGTGGGAAAGAAGTCTAGACTGAAGATATAAAATTGAGAGCTGTCAGCATAAATACAAATATTTAAAGCTGTGGGACTGGATGACATCATCAAGGGAGTGAGGGTATATTGAGAAAAGAGGACCTCTGAGGACTGAGCCTTGGAAAACTCCAGTAGTACGAGGCCCAAGACTAGTCTGGATGGATGTACACCATGTTGATAATCATCTTTCTCACTAGGTAGGGGGACTTCATGAGCCTAGCAAAGAAGGGGAACTTTCCATTTCTAACTCTTTGTTTTTATAACAAATGCATAATAGTTTTGTGATTTAAAATATACTAGCAGTCCAGAGAGAACTTCGGTTTCAGCTGGGACATGTAAAGAAGCTTAGTCATCACCCTTGCCATTACAACAAGAAAAAGCTTGCAAACTGAATATCATTGACTTTCTTGGACCCATCAGATAACTGAGCTTGCAGGGCAACCTTCTTTCCAAGAACCTGGAGAGGGAGGTGCCTGCAGGGAGAGGTAGACTGAGGTATTTCCTTACCTAGGACAGAGGCCACCATATATGTGATCAGACAGTTAAGTTCACGAACTCATCTTAGAAAAAGTGCTACCTACCTCATTGCTGAATATCACTACAGTCACCTTCCAAGTATTACTCTTGGGAAGCTCTGCACCAACACCAGTGCCTTGTCCACCCTTCAAAACAGTTTTGGAATTCTTTTTCTGGAATAGCCATCAGAGTTGTCGTCATATTACCCTCGATGTCCTGAATGTCATCAAAATGTCTTCCTTTCAATATTTCCTTTCTCTTTGGGTAAAGAAAGAAGTCATTGGGGGCCAGATCAGGTGAGTAGGGAGGGTGTTCCAATACAGTTATTTGTTTACTGGCTAAAAACTCCCTCATAGACAGTGCTGTGTGAGCTGGTGCATTGTTGTGATGCAAGAGCCATGAATCGTTGGCGAAAAGTTCAGGTCATCTAACTTTTTCATGTAGCCTTTTTAGCACTTCCAGATAGTAAACTTGGTTAACTGTTTGTCCAGTTGGTACAAATTCATAATGAATAATCCCATGGATATCAAAAAAGGTTAGCAACATTGTTGCAACAAGTTCGTGAACCTAATTGTCAGACTTCCTATGCCTGTAAGGAACATTAGACTACAAATTTGATGAGTTGCTGGAGGCCGAGTGATGGCTAGCATGAGTGTGCGCTCCTCTTTAAGGTTGCAGTCCTGACTGGGGGGAGTCTCACACTTTTTTTTTTTAAGATTTTATTGGGAAATTGGGGGAAGGTAACAGCTTTGGGGAATTGGAGAAGGGGAACAAACAAGTTGCTGTCCTTTTGTTCTTCAGTCTAGTTGTGGAGGACGTCGCTTCACTGGCCCATGTTGGTATTATCATTGCACTCTTCCCAGGTGAGGCAGTCGCTCACCGGCCATTGGACGGCTGCTTATGACAGCTCACAAAAGCTCACACCCGCTGCCGGCCAGCCCCACTGCAGCCTACGCCGTCGCTGGCGACTCATGGCAGCCCAGCTCCAGATCGAGCTGTTGTTCAGCATCTTAGCTGTAGAGGGCGCAGCGTCACTGGCTCTCATGTGGGATCTGATCCGGGGCCCTGCTGCTCAGAGCTGGCATCCAAGCCAACTCTTAACCAGCATGCCTTTTTGCCGGCCCCGAGCCTCACACTTTTTAAGGTTTTTCCTCCAGGAACCCAACTAGGCTCTCACTGGGAAGATTGGGGATAATTCAGAGAAAGCCATTCACCCCATTTCTCTCTGCCCTGATGATTGCAGAAGTTGTTAAAGGATATTTTCTATGGATATCTGGTTCTGGGTTGTCAGGATTTCTTTTATTCCTCCCAAGCTCCTGAGTGACTTGAAAAGCAGAGTACCTTGGCCACCTGTGATGGACATGCAGTGCGAGCAGGAAATAAGCTTTGTTTTATTTAGCAAAAACCAACAAACAAAAATGTAGCAGTGTAGTCATGGTGATTCTTGAAAGCCAGCATGAGGAAATTTGATATTTTATGTTTACATAGAGGTTGGGGAATTACTGGATGTTTTTGAGAAGAGTAGTTTAATTTACCCGATGACACCATGCTCTTGGCCTATTATTTCCAGTAGCAGTGTGCAGCAAAGATGCCCTCCTCTCTGAACTATTTCTCACCTTTGGCTCTAATATGTGTCTAAAGTGACTTAATGGGAACAATAAGAAGAACCCAAATCAAGTGATAATTACCAGAATCCTATTCATAGTACTAGATAATAGAATTAGCTGTATGCATTTTTGGAGCTATTTTTTTTAAGCATGTTTATAAGTTTTAGAATTTTAATAGTATTTTAATAGTACTTTCCTGCAAAATAACACAAGAATATTTATATTGATTAACTGCATCCATTTTATAATTAAATACCTATCATTCAAAAGACTACCTAAGTGCGTAGTTCCCTATTATTGGCTGTTATCCAAAGAGATTAAAAATTGCCTTTTCCATAATGCCTTTAAAAATAGTTGTTTATTGAATATATGTCTAATCTTACTGGCCTTTTAATTAGATAAGGATCTAGAGATTTTACCTTATAAAAAAAGGACTCTGGCTGCAGAAATAATTTTGAGGCATGTTCCATATGTCTTGGAAAAAGCAATTTAATACTGTGTCTAAAATGTTTGTTCCTGTGGGAGAAATAGAACATAAATCCCTGAAATGTTATATATGTTGGAATGTGAATCATGGCAACAAAGATCGGGTCTAGAATTTCCTTATCTTGCCTCAGATTTTTCATTTTCTAACAAATGCCTTTTCATGAGCTATGACTGAGGATAGTTACAAGTCAAAGACAGTGTGTTCCCAAATTCATATATAATATTTTGGTTAAGAAACCAGAGTCTGGAAGACAGTCGACATAAAAAAGTAGAAAGAAGGCAGTCGATTGCATCAGATAATAGATTAAATATGGCCTCACCCCTAAAAAAAGATGTGTGAGAGTTTCAAGTTCTTAACTTTTCCTTAGAAATTTCTGCTGATTTGAAGATGAACCTTGATTGAGATGTCAAGTTGCAACTTCCAAGTAGCTGAGTAACATCCACAGCAGGAAATGCCAGTATTGTTTTAATAGACATATCTTGTAACAGTGAATTCCAATGGGATTGTACAGATTTCTGAATCGTATTATCACACATCTTAAGTCACTCCGTGTTATCATTTATACATATTTTTATTGCTTTAGTGCTGTGTTTTTATGATTATCTTACAAATGCTTCACTAAAGATACACTGAAGGCTCCAATGATTTTATATTCTTTCTCACTTTGGTTTTGCTTGAGAAGTTTTAACTTTTCTCCCTACTTAACTATTTTAAAACCTGTCTCCTTTTTCCAGCTTACACTTTACATCATTATCTCCCTTTCTTTAGAGCCCAGACACCTTCCTGGACCATTAATTTCTTCCTAACGTTTTGGGTACTATTTTCCTTTTTCCATATTTGATTATTTGATTGTAAAACTCAAGAACAGATTTAGTCTCATATATCTTTACTTGCCCAGAACATGCAGAGACCTGGGCAAAGTATAGCCTTAGAATTTTTTTAAAAGGGAGGGAAGGAGGAAGGAAGGAAATTCTACCTGTAAATCTGAATGGAAACTTCAGTGACTCATATCTTTATAATATGTAATATATTTTAAAAAATCAGATAAGGCACAAACCCATGCACACACTAAAAGGTGCAAATGTCTATATAGTGACTTTGTGTGGGAGTTTTAGTTTACTCCGAGAAATAACCTTACGTAAGGGAAGACCCTTCCCCCATGAGCAGTTTTGCAAGTAGAACAATTAGGATTACTATACTGACAGTCAAACCTACTGAAAATAAGCAATACCTTTTGCGCACTGGCACAATAAAGTGTGAGAAATGATTAAGTGGTATTGATGCTTGAGATATTCAGGAAAGAAGGGGATATTTTGCAAATGTGACTCATGTTGTTCATGGTCCTGCCCACTATTATCCCCATCTGCCTGCCAGCTGTAAACATTAAATCTTATTAAAATCATCCATGGAGCTTCACAGAATCTTGAAACCTGAGCCTCAGGATTGAGAAATTGAAGGGTGGGGGTGGGGTGGGGGGGTGGAGGGCTTTTTTTCACAGTTAAGAAGGCAGCTGGAATTTGGAAAGAAAGGACATATTTCTTTCCTCCCTCCCTCTCTTTGGTGATGTTTGGGGACTCACTCATCTTCAGAATACTTTCTCTCAAAAATTATCAACTTGTGTTCCATTACATCTAGAGACAAAATAATCTAATGTGGCATTTTCCATAAGGAACTCCCTGAAATGCTGATGATCTCTGGCAATGTTCATAAACTCATAAATAAGTCGATGTTAAGGACATTTAATATATTTCTTTCAAAATATAGTAAAAACTGCATGTGAGAAAATCACTAATTAGCCCTTACTCTTATGTAAAACTTTTTCTTTAGAAACAGAATGCAATCAAGAATGCCAAGAAGGAGAATGAAAACGCATTCATTGCTTTAATTTGTTCAATAAATGTTTATTGAGCACCTATTATATGCCTGGTACTGTTGTAGGTGCCTGAGATACATCAGTGAGTGTGTTAATGCATGACTTGAATTCTGCAGCATTTATAAATGAACCCTCTATTTGATGGGTGGTGGTTTCTGTTAATTTTACTTTATAATGTTTCCATGTAGTCTTCCTTCATAAAAAATATAAATGAATTGAATTAACTGAGTCTAAATCACTGTATGCATACAATTAAAAATAAATTAAGTATTGCTCATTTCTTATAGGATTCATTTCATTGTCTTTTAAAAGGATTTTTTTTTTGCTGTAAAACACAAGAGTGGATGTATGTGAACACAAGATTTTTCAGTGCATTTGCGTTAAAAGAGTTGCACAAACAGGAGGTGGCCAATCCATACATGAAATTTCTTTATAGTAAGCAAAAGCTTTTTCATATAGTTCTTTGTGAAAACCACTTGTGATGGGAAAGTTATAGCCAATTTGAAATAAGTTTAGGGGATAAAATTTTCGTACAACTTAGGTAAATTGAATGTTGGTAAATCACGATTTCTTGGAATTTTATAAATATTATGAATGTAGCATCTCATCTTATCAGGCTAAACATGACATAGAATCTTCTCTGGCTGGCTGGTTGGCTTGGAGCAGTTTGTGGTTTGAGTGTACAAGTAGTGATTTGTAAACAAAGAGAAAAAGATACACACATCTAGCTCGGTGGATAGATATATAAAATTAATTTATCTTACTCTTATTTGGTCCAGCCAGTTGGGCTTTTAGAGATGTTTTCTGTGCTAAGTTTCAGGAAGATTCTTGAACCAAGGATGAGAATCTTTTCCCACTCTCTTTTGCAAAAAATCTGTCTGTAAAATAGCTGTATGTGTTTCATAAAGATCAGCCAAAATTTCCTTTCCTTTTTTATTTTTTGCATGGAGGTGGGATCAGACATAATTTAAAATTTTTTTTTCACAAAGTGGGACTATATGCTCACAAGAATTTAGGAAATGTTGATATATAATGGCTTTGAACAGAAGCTCGGAATCAGATTGAGCCTGGATTTAACAAAGGTGCACCCAGTTACTGTGGACCCGCATACCTACTTATTCTCTTTGGCTGTTTTCTCATCTATCACCTGAAGGTAAAACTATTTAATACACAGGGTTCTTAGAAATGAGTAAGATAATGTTACTATTATTAGGCACCTACTATATGTTTGGCTTGAGACTAATACTCAGAATATTAGATTGGGCGTTGATTACAAGTATAACCTCTAGTTGGGGAGCTAAGGACTGACTATACACTTGAAGGAATAACTAAAAATAAAAATAGCAGTATGGATGAGAATAGAAAGATTTTTTTATTTCATATAAACTTTGGATTGCCTTTTACATAAGTATTATAAACGGTCCTGAAAAAACAATCTAAATTTCTTCACTAATATTAGTGATCTATACTGTTCATTAAGTAGAATCAAACTCAGATAATCTTCAATACAGTTTGTATTGATTATTAGCTTTTTGAGGAAACAAACACAAGAGGAAATTCAATTTGCCAGCGTGTTTCTCTTTGAACAGTAGAAAGGTGTTACATCTTGTTGCTACCAAGTGCAGCAGATTAAAGGTCAGGACAGCATGGCAGATCTGCCTCTCTAATAGGAACATTCTAGAGAGAGAGAGGTGGGGGGAGGTAAATGGGGGAGAGAGGAGAGGGGAAGGAGAGCGAGAGCGAGAGCGAGAGCGAGAGCGAGAGCGAGAGAGAGAGAGAGAGAGAGAGAGAGAGAGAGAGAGAGAGAGAGTTTCTAATGTACTTTGCTCATGAAAATCAAAAGAGAGCATTGTATCAGAAGTATTTTTTGTCTCAGTTTTATTCAGTCACTTCAATCATAGAGTTTTTTCCTGTTGAGTGAACACATACTACTTGAGAAACTTGATGAAAAAGAAATTCTTGAAGAAAACTGAGAATAATAATTCTGCATATTCCCAGGTACTTTGTGATTTTTGTTGTTGTTCCTAAACTCTTTAAAAGTATCAATTTTTAAGGAAAAAAAATCCCTGCACCTGGAATCATTATCTTTTCTTTTTTCTTTTTGTTTGAAACCATTCCACCTTGTAATTGTAAGATGTATATTTATGAAGAATTAAGAGAGGCCAGAATTGAATTTTTTTGTCC
This sequence comes from Hipposideros armiger, assembly GCF_001890085.2. Taxonomy (NCBI): domain Eukaryota; kingdom Metazoa; phylum Chordata; class Mammalia; order Chiroptera; family Hipposideridae; genus Hipposideros; species Hipposideros armiger. The sequence continues at coordinate 1,383,147 of NW_017731600.1, read as the reverse complement.
AACCTACCCAGCTGCTGATAGCTGTCTCCAAGATAAGAAACTTACATACATATGCTTCTGTCCGTTTCTTTTATATAGTTGACAGGAAGTGTCAGTCAGCATTCAGTGCTATTTGTGAAATCAATGACACAGGGAAACAATGCTACTGTGGTAATAGTTGTAGCTATACATGTTTTCTAATTGTGGAGAAATGGTGGAATTTAGTAACATCTTTTCAGTTACACATTTTTCTCTCCAGTCTTTCTTTAGTTTATGGCATTTTAAGCACACCAAGTGACCCCACTACTTGTTAGTGCAAATAATGTCTTTTAATTTATGTTTTGAAATATTAGTTGACCCATATAAAAATATAGAATGACTGATGGTTGGAGATGGGTCCATGCTCCTGTGAAATAACTAAAAACATTTGTGAGAAGGTAAACTGGTTATTCGGTACACAACCATTTAACACAGAGTTCCAACTTTCTGTAAACGGAACATAATTTGGCATCTAGCTCCATCTCTATGTGTCTTGAGAAAAGCAAAATTTGCTTAGATGATCCAAAATGAGATTTGGGGGCCGGCCGAGTGGCTCAGTTGGTTAAGAGTTCGCTCAAGAGTTTGAGCTCTGAGCAACAGCAGTTCGATGCCCGGCCCGAGCTGAGCTGCCGCTCAGCTGCCAACAGGTGGCAGGATGGCTCAGCTGAAAAACAAACAAACAAAAAAAGAGATTTGCTTTTAATAATACAGTCAGATAAATAAACATTTACAGAGAACTCCTGCAGAAAGCCAAGAAATCATTGGAGTACACAGGACCATTAGAAGAATTGGAAGCTTCCATGCCAAGATGGGATCACTCCTACCTATCTTGTTGGGAATAATTTTCACACACCTTTTAAAAGGTTGAGAAAAATCTTGCAAGAGCCCGAATTTTATTACCCTCTTGCCTATAGGATCAGAAAATCCCCAATCCTTGGTGAAAATGCTAACATGAGGGTAATTAGCAAGATAGAGCCGTGGGGTGGATTATTCTAATAATAAATTGTAAGCAAAAGTAAACTGTGTTGGCTATGATGGTGTTATGAAACAGTCTTTTATGACAGTTTTAAAAGCACACTTAAAAAAATTGAGACCATTTATGCAGTTTTGTTGTATTCAGAAAAGCATTGTGTCATTAAGTGGGAGAAATAGAGAGAAAGGTTCTTCCTGTATCAGATGGTAATTTTCTTTTAAGTCCATGCTTATTTTAAGTTATTTATATCAGTGAAGTAATAGTTGATGCTCACAACCATTACAATTCACTCATTTCATTTTTAGCAACCTGTGAAGAAAAACGTGGTTAATATTAGTTTCAGATAGGTATTTTGATTCACTGTTAGAAACACCGAGAAGAAAGAATTTAGGGATATTTGTGGAGCGCATTTAAATGAATTAAAAAACTATTTTGTAGTTATTCTATTGAGTATAGGACTATAGTGTGTTTGATCATGGGTTTTCTTTTTCTCATGTGTAAAATGGTGTCTGAGATGAGTCCACATTTTTAACATTATGCACATATTGATGTTATGCTCATGAAATCAATAGGCACAAGGGAGAATCAAGGATAATTTGGTTCTATTTAATAACACCCATTACTTGAGTATTCATATCACCACACACAAGCGTTCATGCACCTCATTTACTTCAGATGGGAACTGTGATGCTTGAAATTCAAACATATACCTGTCTTTGATGATAGTGTTCATTTATTCAACCAGTACTTTTGTAGTGCCTATTATGTGAGGGCATTGTGATGGATGAAAAACTTTACGGCAAAGCCTATTATAAAAACTCCCTCACAATGAATAGAACCAGAAATGGAAATTTAAACAGTATTTTAACAAATCTACCACTTAGTAGATAATAAGTGATGTTTACCTAGTGCCTAGGCAAAGTTCCATGTGCACTGCGGATACTAATTAATTCATGTCACTCTCATGTTCCTGTGAAGTAAATGTTATTTTCCTCAGGTTACACATGAGGAAACAGGTATAGAGGTAAGGCATACATTTCCCAAGCTCCTAAAATTGGTAAATTGTGACAGAGTGCAATTTGGACCTAGAGATCTATAGCCCACATGCTTGCACGCTGTTTGGTACTGCTGCTTTCCGTAGATACATTGCAGAAACAGGGGTGTGATGGCAAACACACCTGCCTCAACTCCTTGTAAAAATAGTAGAAATGAGATCAGACCACTTATATCCTCAGTTTCATTTTATGGGTTATCTATAGGACTGATAAGCTTTCTTCTTTGTTTGTGTCCCCCAACCCCCAAATAAAGAAAATGGTCTTCATGACAGTGCATATGAGATTATGCTGATAAATTTCCTGTTATACCAGAAGTAACTATTTTGGTACATTCAGGTAGCACCATACGGTTTTTGTTGAATATCATTCAATGAATGTGCAGAAATGTCCACACATCAATTTGTTTTACTATTCAAATGATCTTTCTTTCCTTTCAAAGTAAGCAGAGAGATTATGCTTTCAACAGTTTAGTAAACCATTCTGAAATCTCAAGTATCATATAGAATTGATATCTGAAGCTCTCTACATTTCTTCTCGCAATACTTTTATTCAGAGAGGGAGGGAGAAGAATTTATTCTCTGCAGATATTCGTCGCTCACCCACCCACAGCTCAACATACAGCCCAGAGATGTAGGCTCCTCATTTAGGGAATTCAGACTGTGTTTACAATGGAGGCATATCGAAAAGAACTTGTTTCTTCAGGAGAAATATTATTCTACCTTTTAGGAAAGGGAAACTTCATGACTGTTTTATTTTGAGACATTGCCAAAGAGCCTCGAACCTCAAAGTATGTGGCCTTAGCAAACAATATTCTGTAGTATATGTAGAAACATATAAACATAGTATCTACACATATATATTTTCCAAAAATATTGTAATAGTGTATATTTATTGGAAACTTCTGTGTTGCAGTGTCTTATTTCAGAATACTTTGTAATTCGCATAGTGAATAAACTAATTTTATAGATGAAGAAACTGAGATGCAAACAACTTCAGTAGCAAGCTCATTCAAAGCCTCAGGAGTCATGCGCCTCCATGCTGCATTATATTGATATTCTCATAGCTATTATAGCTATTGTAAGTATTTGGATATTTGCAGCTTCAAAAATCTTTTTCCTTCACTTGGCATTGAGGAAGTTTTCATGTTGTCTTTTTATTTGTTTTTAATTTTTTTTAACTCAGAAGAGAACTTTATAGCCCTATCTAGCTACCTTATTAGATATTCTCATCTCAAATGTTTTGCATGCTACTATAATGACTAATTATATCATTTCTAAAATTTAACTGTAATTGGTGGAATGTAAAGTGACTGATTTTTAGTTTGCAGCTAGCAAATAGTCTCTCAGACTTTGGGGTGGTTGTATTTATTATGTATTGGAAATATACAATTCTTATAAACTCATATATGTATTTTATATATATATACACACACATACATTTTATATATATTTATCTTATATAAATTATATAATTTATATAATTATAATTTATATAATTTATTATATAAATTGTGTGTGTGTGTATATACTGTGTCCATTGGGAGAGCTTTGGTTCCATTTGGTTCCATTATGATTACGTAATAGCCAAGGGAGTGCCAGCTGAGTACAAATTTAATAGCTTTTCTAGGTAAGATTCCAGAATTAGTGCATGAAGAAGACATAGTAGATCTGTTTGAAGAGTTCATTAAATTAGGTTATATATGCTTTTATAAAATATAGAGGGGCACAAAAGCATCCAGAAGAAAGCGTAGAAACAACCCAAATTATTTAGGATCCAAAAGGGACTGATTTATGATGAATTATTAAAGATAAATGGATCTGAATAAATGCTGTATAACCAGGGAATATGTGTAATGCCAAGATGCTAAGGAAATGGCTCGATTCAAAGAAGCTTTACCCAACGATTAATGAGGATTGGAAACACTTTAACATTCTAGATATGGTCGTTCAATTAAAAATATTGCAGAAAATGACCTGGAAATAGGAAGAAAGTTAAGCTCTTGTGAATTTTAGAAGGTGACTTATTTTTTAAGTTAGATTCTAGGCATGAAAATAGCCCCTTGCAAAGAGATATTAGGTCCTTGAAATAGTCAAAGTGAAAATTTCATGATGTTACGTCTAACATCAGTAAAATAATATGAATGTTATAGGTTTTGTGATTTGTTTTATTACTTTTATTAAATGTGACATGACTTTTTTTTCCTTAGCTGTGGTAACATATAACCAGGAATGATATTCAGAATATTTATCATGTGGTATAGCTTGAGCTGACCAACCAGTATAACCAGCTGGGTAGCATAGCAGATGTGTACAAGCTCTGTGTACAACATAACCTGCTAGACTACAGCAGTGAGGGACTGGCTTTCTGCAGGTATTTGAACATTTTGAACCGTAGACTCAGAGGAGATGCACTAGCAGGGCCCTATTGTTATCCTGGTGTCTGTTTTGATTAGTCAGTGCTCACGTAATAACAGTTTGAACAATTTGAAATATTGCCTATGTCTGAAGAATCATAAACCTGGGTCTTCGTGAAGATAAAAAGAAATGATTTTCTGAATAATAACAGAACCCATACTCTGTAATAAGAACTGTATACACATATGTGTTTATCTGTATAAAGGGTATATTATAGGTTGTGTTCCCCAGGGAGCAGACTCTCACTATTGGAGTTGACTGTTCAGGATGTTGATTAGGAAGTGTTTTGGGGATCAACACTGGTGGGAAGTAGGGAAATGAAGCAGCAGTGGAGAGAGGGAGATAACAAGATATGCTGAACGGCCCAAAGCCTAACCCAGCCAACCCCACAGGATGCGCTTGAGCTATAGTAGAATAACCCTTCAGGGTTAGCCTGAGTTGGGCCAAGATGACCAGGCCTTTGTATTCTGGCTTGATCCGTTATCTGATACAGGCCATCCTGTGGAGGCAGCTCGCCAAAGCTGAGGTAAACTCTGAAGGGGCTGACAGCTGAAGCTGGTGTTGGCAGTGCTCCCAGCTGCTGGGACACCAAGTCATTCAGTGAAGGGAGATCTGAGCTGCCCACCATTGTGTCCACCACAGAGCAGGATAGCTTCTTTCTCTAAATCTCCCTCACTAAAGGAAACGTGATAAACCTTAATCAGTCCTCGCTTATCTGACCCCTTCATATCCATGACTGTGTTTAAAATGACATGCTTGGCTCAATTGATGTCTTTTCTGAGCGGAGTGTTGGGGTTGGTGGTAGTGGAACTCTTGTTAGACAGTAGGACAGAGGAATTCCTTTCCTTGGGAATGTTAACTCTTTTACAGAATCGCATGGGAAGGAATTGGGGTTTGGGAAGATACCTTGACTCCATTTTGTGAATTTTATTTTGCCTGTTTGCCACATCCCCTTCCAAGACTGGGATTGTTGTAAACTGATGTTTACTTGTATGTCCTACAAATATTTATTGAGCACCAATGCTGTGATGCATTTTTGAGGACTTGCCATGCTAGCCAGAGAAATAGACACAGGGACAGTTTTTATATAATAGGTAAAAATACACAGCATAGAAAAGAAGGAATGATCACAGAGGGAAGTAGTGTGGATGAAAGCAACCAGAAGGTAACAAGAATTTGTTTTTGTGACTAAGATTTAAAAAAAAAATAGATCTATAATGTCTAGCTTGCTGTGGACTGCTATGGATTTGACCTACTCGTAGGTCCAAATGACCCCAACAAATGTATGTTTAAAAGTTCCCCATTAGTCAGTGCTGCTTTCAACATCCTGCTCGAGGATAAAGAAACTTTCTGACTTTGATAGCTGATATCTGATTTTTATATTGGATATATGACTGCCTTGTAGTCATCAAGGATTTGGCAGGCCCAATCATTTCATCTGAACATAGCACTGTGCCTGGTACCTCATAGACTTTAATCAATGATTGCTAAATGAATCAGTGAATGAATTGCAGAAAGTTTATAAGCCATGTATCTTATTGCTGATACACTTTTCATTTTCTTTTAACTTTTATTCTTTTATATTAGTTTCAGGTTCACAAAACAACGTAATGATTAGACATTTACACCCCTCACAAAGTGATAACCCCAATAAGTCTACTACCTATCTGATACCGTACATAGTTATTACAATACCATCGACTATATTCCCTATGCTGTATTTTACATCCCGTGACCATATATGTATATATATTTGGGGTGTCAAAAATGTACACATTTTAAGAGATATGACCTATGTATTACTTTTCGAAGTTGAATTGAATTACAGTAGCAATGTGTAGTATGACATTTGCTCAAAAGGCAGTGTTAATCAAATGAATGCTAGTGTCATTCGTTGTATTACAATTTTAATACAGTTTTTTCCTTTCTTAAAATGTGTATACATTTTTGGCACCCCCGGTGTGTGTGTGTGTGTGTGTGTGTGTGTGTGTGTGTGTGTGTGACACACATTTAATTATAGTTGACATTCAATACTATTCTACTTCAGCTTCAGGTGTATAGTGCAGTGGTCAGGCATCTACACAATCTATGACGTGATCCCCCTGATAAGTCCAGTACCCATCTGGCGCCCTACATAATCTTTACATTATTGATTATATTCTCCATACTGTATTTCACATTCCTGTGACTATTTTGTGACTACTAATTGTACTTTCTAATCCCTCCACCTTCTCCCCTATCCTCCAACACCTCCCCCTAATCTAGCAACCATCAGGTTTTTCTGTATCTGTTAGTCTATTTCTGTTTTGTTTGCTTGTTTATTCTAATCTTTAGATTCCACATATAAGTGAGATCATATGGTGTTTGTCTCTCTCAGTCTGACTTATTTCACTTAGCGTAATATTCTCTAGGTCCATCCATGTTGTTGCAAATGGTAAGATTGCATTCTTTCTTATGGTAGAGTAATACTCCGTTGTATAAATGTGCCACAGTTTCTTTATTCCCTCGTTTACTGATGGGCATTTCGGTTGTTTCCATGTCTTGGCTATTGTGAATAGCGCTGCAGTAAACATAGGGGTGCATATATATTTTTGAATTAGTGTTTTGGATTTCTTTGGATAGATAAACAGGAGTGGGATTGCTGAGTCCATAAGGTATTTCTTTTTTTTTTCTTTTTTTTTTTTTTTTAAAGATTTTTATTGGGGAATTGGGGGAAGGGGAACAGACAAGTTGCTGTCATTTTTGTTCTTCAATCTAGTTGTGGAGGATGTTGCTTCACTGGCC
>NW_017731600.1:1360192-1375783 GCF_001890085.2 Hipposideros armiger | reverse complement strand
GGGCAGTGTCACTGGCCCTCATATGTGGGATCCGAACCGGGGCCCTCTGGCATCCCAAGCGAGTTCTTAACCATCGCGCCACTTGGCCGGCCCTCCATAAGGTATTTCTATTTTTAACTTTTTGAGGAACACTTTTCATTTTCTTAACGTTATAAAATAATGAGGATAACACACATAAACCCGTGACTTCCCTGTAAACCCTTTCTTCCCCCTTTACCTCTTTTCCTCCATCCCTGTCTTCCCTCCCTTTCTGCCTCCTTCCTTCCTTTTTCCCCTTTTCTTTAAGCAGTGGAATACTTTCCTCAAAGAGAGTCTTTACCAGATTCCCAGTAAATTTCACAGATAAAGGGGATATAATCTAGTTAAAATAATGGTTTGGGAGCCTCTAACTCGGTTCTCTTTCCATTCCAAGAGGCAATTCCAATGATCAGTAGGTCACAGTTTGCAAACCACTGAGATAAAACATTGAAGTAATTGGAAATCACCACTTTCCAAGTAAAATTTGCAGCACTAGCAATGGAATTATTTGTGCGTAAGTGGGCCATGGCTTGAAATATTTGTTCTTCAACTGATACATGAAAGCCTAAATTTGGCACATGAATGTTCATTTCAGGTTGAGATTACGTACGGTGAATTGCTTGAAAATCAACTACTGACTGTAGTAGTAGCCCATCTTAGCACTTTATATTTTCAGTGATTGTCTTGAGTAAATTTAGTCTAAAAATTCATGCAATATAATTTTTTCAAAATTGGATTTTGAAAAGAAAAGGGAAAAAGCTAAGTTTAAAATAAGGACCTGTGTCTTTGTGAGAATCAAATCTTAGTCACTTAAAAATAGATTAATTTTAAATATGTGTGATGTGGTGTGCTATTTTAATATAGGTCAAACCCAGTGGCAGACTTTTATTCTTAGGCATTATTCTATTTTATTTAATATTTCTCTTAACAGAAGTACACAGTCATGACTGGAAACTGTTTTACCATACTTTCTAATAGGTCATCTTCCTCTTTTGTTTCAAGTATGATTTTAAAAAGATCAGTTTTATTTTTGTTGTGGCATTTGTAAAGCACTGCTGTTTTGAAAGCTCATCCATTTGCTGAAGTTTGTATTGGTGTCTCAGTTTTCCTTTGAGAGCTTTAAGATTGCCACGTAGTAATGACAATTTTTATCATCGGAAGTTCCCCTGCTTCACTTAAGCAGCACATATTGGCCGCAGTACTTTAGATGACCTGGAGTATCAGTTCTTAACATCCGTGTCTCTTACACACACAGGGTTATGTATAGTTAGAGAGGGGTATGAACCCTTTTATTTTTAAATTGTGATTTCTTACCCTTTTTATTACTGGGCATGTTCAGAGGAGAAGAACTTCCGAATAATGACTATTTATATAGAATTTTGGCTATATTTTCTACAACATTATCTAACATAGAAGAAATATACTTATTTGATTATATGTCTTGTTGACCAAACTACCATATAAGTAATATGAACAGAGAAAAAAACTAATGATATTTTCCAGTTTCTTGGATAATGAATTATATGGGTTGGACTGTGACATGTGATGCTTAAATGTTAAGGAAATGGTAAGTCATGCCATAATTTTCATTCTTTTACATATCCCTGCATTAACTTGAGTAAGAGCCTAAGATTTATTTATATGTGTCAGCTCAGAAAGATTTCCTTTCTGTGAAATCCCTGGCCTGATGTTTTAACATACATATATAAACTTTGAAATCATGTTCATTTAATGCCTATGACCGATGGTTTCAATGAATGCCTAACAACTTAAAGCAAACAAATAATTAGTCTCAATTACAGAAGTGTAAATTTGACTCTAATTAGTGAATGTGCCAAGCTTTGCACATTGGTTTAAGTGTAATTGATCTTAGGGCCACAGAGATCAATTTAAGGGTTGGCAAAATGACAACAAGTAGGAAGTGACTCAGATGTAAGAATGCTCACCAGTAGAAAGATTAATTGGTGTATTAGTGATAAACTAGTAGGTGGCTGATGTAATAATGATATCCTCATATTAAGAGGTCTCAAAATAGGATCACCAACTTCAAAGCTTTTAATGGTATACAATTACTATGTCAGAGATATCTTTTAAAAGAATATTTGTCACATTCCTTTGTCCTCCATTTAATTTTAGGTTTTTTTGTTCTTTTTCATAATTAACAAAACAAAAACCTAGACGGAGCATACAACTGTTTTACTTGATGCTTTGAAATACTCTCACTGAAGTGTTTGTTGGTAGGACTGAGTGTGGAAAATCAAGTGACTGTATTAAAAAGACAAAGACTGACTACTAGCTAGTGTTTTTCCATTTTCTCTGCTGTCAGCGAAGTCTGCTTTTGTTGCCATGTTAACTTCTCACATTGACGGTGAAATCTGGAGGGAAAAAAAGGAGAAAGGCGCTTCTATGATGCCATTCTATTTCTTCTCCTCTGAAGAGTTTCTGATACTCTGAACGATAGGTTAAAAAGCTGAAATGATGGGACGAAGCTGAACAGTGTGAAAAGCCAAATTGATGGCACATTCACGTCATATCAGTGTGTGAAGGGTTGCCGGCTGACGGAGAGACAGGCAAAGTCCTAGATCTAGAGAGTGTGAAGTGGCTGCTAAGTGAGGAGTCATGGAGCGGAGAATACTACGGAGCCTTTGTCCTCTCTCCAAATGTCCCCTGCCTATGTTCTTTTCTCCCTTCTGCCCCCACTACCTGCTAACCCCAGTCAACTCTCCTAATAAAAAGAGTTTTCAAGAAAGATGTCAAAGAAAATAGAATTTCTCAAGAAAGGTGTCAGAGGAAATGGTTGAATGAGGTACAGGGCCAGCAGGAGGCCCGAGTGGAGGAAGGTGATAAAGGTGCTGTTTAGAAGTTAAGCCCGGGAAACTGGGGCAAGAATCAAAGCAACACTACAGGCAGGGATGAGGGTCCTGAAGATAATCATAAGGAATTGCAGTCTGAGGTAGGAAAAAAGGCAAGGCTGGTTAAGAGGTTTAAGGCAGAGGATGACCTACTTAGAAAAACAGCCAGACTTCGGACTGGAGGGGAAATAGCTCAGGAGGCCGGAGAGTGGGTTCCATTTGTCTGAGTGGAAGTTGTTCTCAGTAAACAAATTGCAATTATATTGAATTATGAGGAGACACTCAATTAAGTAGTCATGTGCAAGAATGCTTCCTCTTTAGATGTTTTCTTTTTTTAAGTTTTAGTTTTAGGAGTGTTTGTTCTTCGTATATCAAATTTTAATTTGCAGGATATTGTGTAGTACAACCTCATTTAGACGACTTTTTTTGGGAAAACATTCTAAATCCATGAGTATTCTGAAAGGTAGAATTTTACTTCTTGTAAATATATGAAGAGGCTCAGGTTAACCTTTTATACTGTGGGAATTCCTTTACAGTATTTCTTAGAGGACTTTTTAGTAGATAAGTATAATACATATCAAAATGGTTTTATAAACACCTATTTTATTAATTCAGGTAATTAGAACAAATTGCTATCCTAAGCAGTTTAAGTATCCTTTCTGATACCTCATTTGTGTTAACTCTTTGTTTCATAAAACAGCAGCAGTATGGCATAGCTTTATTGTATTATTACATTTATTGGGGTGACAATGGTTAGTAAAATTACATAGGTTTCAGGCGTACAATTCTGTAATACATCATCTGTATATCACATTGTGTGTTCACCACCCAGAGTCAGTTCTCCTTCCATCACCGTATATTTGACCCCATTTACCTTCTTCTGCCACCCCCCCACCGCCCCCATTACCTTCTGGTAACCACTTAACTGTTGTCTATGTCTGAGTGTTTGTCTTGTGCGTATAGTTTTAAACAGAGAATTTCCTGAGCCAAGTTAGTTGGACTGAATCCCGTCTCTGCCATTTTCTACCTGTGTGAGAACACTGGGCCTCTGTATGTATGTCACACTTCCCTCACCTATAAAATGGGCTAACAGTACAGCCTGTTTTATAAAGTGGTTGTAACAATTTGTTATGTACACACATATACAGATATATGTTTAGGACAATACCAGAAACAGAGAAACTGCTCACTAAATATTCATTACTAATGGCATTCCTAACAATAGTTTTGTATACGAACAATACTCCTAATAATAGTAGGAATAATAATCCAATTATAATCTTAATGATCTTAATAGTTTTGCATACTATCCCTCAGCTCCTCTTTCTCTTAAACCTAATCCATCTTGGTTTGCAGACCTACCACACCAACTAAATTGTCCCTGCCAACTACTCCAATTTTCCCCATATTGCTGAATCCAGTCCAGTTCTCAGAGTTTATTTTACCTTGACCTATCCACAACAGTTGATCTCCCAATTCTTTGACATGATGTCTTCACTTGTCTTTCAGAAACCACGGTCTCTTGGTTTCCTTCCAAGCTCATTGGTTGCCCCTTCTCAGTCTTCTTTGCTCATTTTGTCTGTTCTTGTAGATCTCTTGATGGAAGAAGCCAGAATCATCCTTCTTGGTCCTCTTCTCAACTCACTTCCTCGGTCATTTCACCCAGTACTATGGTTTAAATTCTATAGTATTGCTGACACCTGGCTCAGCGACAGCTCTGTTTCCATCTCCTCTCCCAAACTCTAGAGTTGTTCATCTATTTCCTTGCTCAGTATTCTCACTGAGAGGACTAATAGGCAGTTGAAATTTAAAATGTCCAAAAACTGTACAGCTGATGTTCCCCCTCAAAGCTGGTTCCACCCGTGCCCTTCCAGTTACTCAGGACAAACGCTTTAGTGCCATCCTTTACACCTCTCATTCTGCCATGCTCCACATCAGTCCTCCTATTGTGTTGGCTTGACCTTCATATTAGATCCAGATGGCGACCACTTCTTACCATCTCCGCTCCTTCCTCCTCACTCTAAATCAGTATCATTTCTCTCCTGGATTCCTATAGTGATATATGGTCTGCTTGCTTCAATTCTTCCTGCCTTCTGACCAATTTTCAACCAGAAGCCAAATGTCAGTAAAACCATGTTAGTCCTCTTCCTTGACATCCTGCTGTGGGTTCCCAGCTTACTCAGAATAAAAGCCAAAGTCTTTATAATGGCTTCCATGGCCTTGTATGAGCTGGCCCCCATTGTTTTTCTTATGTCACCTCATGCTACTTTTCCCATCATTCATGCTACTATAGCCACAGTGCCTCTTTACTGTTCCTCAAACACGCTAGGCGCAGTTCCACCTTTTGCACTTACTTACTGTTCCCTTTGCTTAAAACAATTTTCACATATAGAATCCTGTAATTCCCTTACCTCCTTCAGGTCTCTGCCCAAATATCATCTTGTTAATGTGGTGAGTCCTCTAGTTTTAAACTATCACCCTTCCACTCCCACCTCTAGCACTTCTAACTTCCCCTACTCTGCTTTAGAATTTAGTGTATCTTCCATCATCATCATGCAATTTACTTAGTTAATAATTTGTTAATTTTTATCTGTCTTCTCCCACTAGAAAGTAAGCTCCATTAGGGAAGGGAACATTTTTCATTTACTGGTTAGATTAGTATCTGTCATGGAGTAGGCATGCAATAACTACATGTTGAATGAATGAGTATTCTGTTGGTTTTTCCTCTTCCCTACAAATATGTTGAAGAGAGCTTTCCATAAATGCAGATGCTATGCAAGATACATCCATGCCATTAACAGTGAACATCATCTACTTTCATTTGCTAATTTAATAGACATAGCTCAACATGAAGTTTCCTGACCACAACATCCAGTGTCGCTCTCCTCACCTGGAGTGCCTTAATCTCATTAAACGTTGCCTCCCCATCAAGGTCTGCATCATCCCTGAAGTGTTTCTTCTCCATTCTTGCCATAGTGATTTCCAATTCCTCAGAACTGGCGTAACACGTATTTTTTCTACTATACAATTTAGCCATCACTTTTATGTTTTATATTAAGTCTCATGGTCTCATATGAATAAGTTCTATCTCCTCAACTAGCTTGCTGAGTCTTGAAGGGCAGAAATCATATATTATGCTTTCTGACAAAGCAGTGTAAGGGTTCATGCTTCAATCTATTTGTCAGAGGATTTTACTTAGATATGATTTTTCAGAAAGATTCCTCAAACTCGTTGTGAGTAAATTCCCTTAAGAGACAAAACAAATTGAACTAAACAGTCTCACAAACAAAATATAATACAGAATAGGAAACTATCTCAAAAAGCAATTTTGTAGAATTAATGATTTAAAGGATTTTCTCTTTCATGCCTCCTTCCTTATGGGTAAGCAATGTGGATTATCAAGTATTTTTTTGTGGATTTAAGAAATATTTGCTATTGGTTGGCCATAGAATAATATGCCCTTTTATGCTTTTAAAAGAAATGTAAGGCATTTTGTGACAAGGAAACATTCATGTATTTGCTGAATCAAATGATCAAACTGGAAAGAAGTGACGGCCAATTAGAATGTGTATAATCCTTGTTCATTAAAATGATGGCTGATGGGGAAGATTCATGAAAAGTTTGCTTTCCTTCTGACACTCTTTTACATATCTGTTAATTTACACAGTTCATTTCCTACAGTTGCATAGAACATATGCAAATTAAACATTAAAACAGCCTAGTTTATGTCCCAAACTTACAAAGCCCAATAAAGTCTGTGCTAATGGTGGGCCTTTAACTTTCCCCATTGTGCTTAATGACCATCAATATTAAGCCCGCCTGTGCAATTGTTCAGTACCCCAGGAGTGCTAACATCCTCTGGAGAAAAAAAATACACAAAACAAGCTTGATGTATCAACACTGGCTGAAGTCCGGTTATATTTTGTGTCGTAGATTAGGGCAAAAATTTTGATTTTGTTATTCTTCAGTATTTTTTCCCTATGGGAATGAGGTTTGCATGAATATTATTTTGTGATATATAGTCACCAGAGGATTTTCTTTTACCAGATGTCATGGATTCTTCCATCCCATTAACTTCTTTGAATATTATGAAGAATGAGTTTTATGAAACACTTAACTAAAGAGACTGGGATGTTTAGAGAAACAGGTGAGATGTGGAGGGGTCACTGAGTCCTCAATTCTTCTGATGTTCTTTCATTTCTCTAATGAGAGAGCATCTCTGTATTAAGAGAGCAAAAAATTTGACAAGTAATGCACAAACTCAATTGGTTATTTACACAAAGGGTTATATCACAATCTTTTTTAAACTTTAACATTTTGTTTTAATGTAGGGACTTGGGTAAAATATGTGATTTCTTCTTGAGTATTTTTTTTTCTTAGAGACTCAGCAAATATGAAATATTGAAACTTGTGTGTAAAACTGCTTTGTTACAAAACAACTAATTTAAGTAAAGATATGGAATGTCTCCCGTGTGCCAGGCATTCTACTGGTTATACAAACTGAATGAGGTAAATCATGTCCTCGTCTTCATATAGTTAGTTCATGGTCAAGTGGAAGTGTAAAAAACATGTTTTAAAAACCAAACTAGAAAGGAAAGAAGGAAGGAAAAAGGCAGAGAGGGAAAGAAGTAAAAGGAAAGAAAAAAAGATGTATTCAGATAATTGAGAGAATAGAAGTAAACAAAGTGCCGTGAATAGCATTTTACAGCCAGAAAATTATTATCACATGTATCATTTCCTTTATGTTATATGTTTCCAAGTATCAAAACTTTTAAATCTTTAGATATCATCAGAAACCAGTTTATGGGATCCAGAATGTCCTACAAGACTCAGAAAACTCAGTTTCAGGAATCTAGTTCATGTTGTTATTGTACTTATTTGACAAATGTCATTATTGAGTACCTGTTATGTGTGAGGTACTCTTTGGGGGATATAGCAGAGAATAAAACAAAGTCCCTGACCTCATGGACCTTACCTAAACTTACTTTAAAGAAGTAAGTGAAGTATATAGTAGATAAGGGGGGGGGTGAACAGTTCTAAGGACCAAAAAAAAAAGGACATGAGAGCAATAAGGAGTATCTAGGTAGGATTGTTGATTGTTGTAGTTCTCTTGAGTGCCTAAGGGAGGTCTCTCTGGGAAAGAGTCATCTTTTGTGCCTACAAGTACGTAATTATCTTAATATGCTGCACAAACCTTGACGTCTATACAAATATTTTAGTTGGGTAAATAGATTCTAGTGAAACAATTTGCCAAGAGATTCCTTATCTCATTTTGTTGAATGTCACAAAGCAAAATGAAGATCTGTAATTTGTGATATAAAATAGAACACAGTCCAGTCCAATCTTACTTGAGGTCTTCACCTCAACTTAGCAAACAGGTTCTTTTTCGCTCTGTTTTATAAGTGTTCTGTGTCCTTTAGCTTTCCTGGCAGCACAGAGAAAGGAATGTTGTAACACAGTTCTTGAACAAACAGAGTTTGGGTCCAAGGGGCTGTTTCATAATTTCTCTTTGGTTAAAGTTGATTCTATTCTTCACGAGAGACTCATAGTTCCAAATTCCTATTTTTCGTTCTTCAATAGGGGGTTTCTATTCTTTGTTTCCAAAATGGGGGTGTACTTTAGACTATCTGATTAGAATATTCAGACTGAAATTAAATTGGCGTATGTGAACGGTTAGGTTGGGTAGCAGTAATGACAAATTTCAGTTCTCCACGCTGGGACTGGCAGAATCCCTCATTTAGACATGATCTGAAAGTTCGATTTTGCAAAATGCAAAACGATGTGAGAAGAAGGTAGGCAACAACTAGCTGAAGATGGTTAAACTAAGATTAATTGGACCAAGCAAATTAAAATACCAGTAAAGAGCACTGAAATCCATAATTGACTTCTCAAAGCTAATACTGGGTAAGATGACAGCCAAAGATAGGACCAAGAATAGTGCTGTTGAGTGCAAGCTCTAGGCAGAAAAGGAGACAGGAGATCCCCAGTTCAACAAATTTAATGAATTTTAAGTACTTGCATATGATGGCACTGTATTTGATACAAGGAATAGAAAGGTTAAGATATATTTTCCTAATTTCATTTTCTGTAGTCTTCATTGGAATAAACTTAGATTTCTACTCTCAAATATTACTTTTTTTTTTAAAGATTTTTTTTTTATTGGGGAATTGGGGGGATTGGAACAGAAAAGTTGCTGTCACCTTGTTCTTCAGTCTAGTTGTGGAGGACGTCGCCCCACTGGCCCAAGTTAACACCATCATTGCGCTCTTCCCAGGCGAGGCACATCAGTCGCCGGCTTCTGGACGGCCGCTCACGCTGGCTGCCGGCCACACACGGTAGCCCATGGCAACCCAGTGCCACAGGGGCTGCAGCCCACACTGTCGCCGGCGACTCTCAGCAGCCCAGCTCCAGGTTGAGCTGTTGTTCAGCATCCCAGCTGCAGAGGGCAGTGTCACTGGCCCTCATATGTGGGATCCGAACCGGGGCCCTCTGGTGTCCCAAGCCAGTTCTTAACCATTGTGCCACTCGGTCGGCCCTCAAATATTACTTTTAAAGTAGTTAAATTAGATGGACTCCATTATGTAGTAGAAAACACAGTGGATGTTCTAGATTTAGTTGGTAGCGTCAATCTGAGTCTTCTTTGGAGAAGAAGAGTAAGAGATACATTGCATAGTCATTGCCAAGAAGTATAGAGTACATATTACAAATGTCTGTTACCACAAGGAATAGTAGGTCAATCATACAAGTGTTCAACAGACACTCAAAAAGATTGGATGTGTCTAGATAAATAATTTCACTTTTGGAGATGCCAAATCATTGGATTCTATAACACCACATTGTAAACAGCAGCACAATTTCAGTGGCAGAGGCATCTTAACGAGTGGAAAGACCATATCCGTGTGAGAAGACCTGGATTCTATTATTTCCTCAGTCATTACTTAATCTTTAGCAACCTGAATTTCTTTTCTATAAAATGGATACAGTAATCTCTTTACCTTAGGGTTTCGGTATAAATCAAATGTAATAATATACTCGTATATTAGAACACTCTATTCTATACTGTTCCTAGGAAGGTTGTGATTATTAATGGAGGATCCTAATTTTTTTTGTGTGTGATTTCTTCCTTGTCTTTGATGGACCTTTCAAAACATTGCTCAATTTGTCCTTCCCTTTTCAACCTAAGGAATCAAAACTTGAATCTCAAACCCTAAAGGTCAAATATTTTCACAAGTAGAATTCATGATTTTGTATGCCCAATTTAGTTCTCTTCCCACTATACCTTAGTGCCCATCAATGTTACCCTAGTTTAAGTACTTAGCACTTCGTATTTTTAAATCTTATAATGGTATCCTTATCACCTCTATTTCTATAGATTCTCTGTTTTCAAATTGCTAAGCATATAGTCTTGAAAATAATTTTTAAAAAGTATCATTTACACAGTATCACAGAAAATATCTGTGTGTAAGATGACCATACCCACATCAGCATAAAGCTAAGCCGTATTTCTTACTAGTTGTAAAACTTAGAACACGTAATTTAGTTGTTGCACTTTACTTATCTGTGAATAATGGAATCTGTCTTCTGCAGTTGAGAACAAGCAAGTCGATGATTTTCATAGAGCCTGAGTTAGAGAAATGTTCCAGTTGTACATCTACCACCCACTCTTGCCTCATTTTCCAACTTTCAGTGGCATATCATTGATGTGATAATATAAAAACAAAGTCCTTTGTGATTCTAGATACTCCCAAATTGTTCTAGTCTTTTCTATCACTGATTCTTTGCTTGCTCAAGCCTTTTATTTGATCCTATTTGTCTACTTTTCTGAAATCCCTACACCTATTTACTTGCTCTCATGGACAACTGCAATATCTTGCTTTTTAATTAGGTGAATCTTATCAATTCTTCAAGTCCCAATATTTCCTAATATTTTTCAATAAACTTGACCACTTTCAACTCAAACTATTTTTAACTATCAACCTTTTTTTTAGATCCTTATCATTCATCCCTCTTTTTCTCTCTCCCTTTCTTTCTTTGTATTCATTCATTTATTTGCTTCAGGTTCCCTTTCAAAGTACATATCTTACCTCTATAGCTAAAGTGTAAGTTCCTGAAGGATGAAATGAGTTTACATCTTCCCAGAAACCTATGACAGACAGGGCTGAATCAGTAGTAGTTAATGGTCTCTGTATTACTGGGTTAAAAAAAAGAGCTAACATATGTTTAATGTTCCTGGCCCTAATTAACTTCACCTGGATTAACTCATTTAACCTGTATGATGATCGTATAAGATGTAGAAACAAAGGCTCAGAGACATTTGGTAACTTGCCCAAGGTCACACAGATAGTAAATTGTATAAGCAGCATACGAACCCAAGCACATTCACTTTAGAGGCTTTGCTCTTAACCACTGAACTACCTTGATGCTTATGCAGCTTGGAACAAGGATCCTTATAATACTGGGTACTGTTTTCAAAAAATGGTCCCATGTGTTCCTGTGCTCCAAATGGTAATAATGATCACTATACATTCACTTAACACGGATTCCTAGTCACTCTTCTAGGCCCTGAGGATGAAATGACCACAACAGAAAAGATTCCTAATTTGGAAAGCCAGTTGGCTAGCGACAGTGAGCAAATAAATAAATTAGAAAATAATGAGGTAATGGTAAGTGCTATAAGAAAATAAATCATTGTACTGGACTGGATTGACTTGAGTTTATACTTTGGTTTGGGTGGTAAGGAAAGGACTTCTGGTCTAGTGACTGCTCAGCTGAGACCTTTGTATTAGAAAAGAATTCTAGTTCGTTTAAGCAAAAGGAGGCTTTTTCAAGTCAATTAGATGGCTCATGGCATTGCTAGGAGTGTCAGAAAATTAAACCTGGATGCTTCCCAATAAGGATCAGAGCTCCAAGAACCAGATTTCCAGGAAAAAACACCAAAGTACTTTAAGAGACCACTCAGCACTGATCCTTGAGTTTCCCACCTAACTTGATACTTGAATTGGAGTGGTTGTAAGAGTGGTTGCAACTAAGATGGGGCAAAGGGGTTAAGTTCAGTATGTGTTTCGTATGTCAGGTCTACAACAGAGTTTCTCAACTGGTGGCAACAAACAGGGTAAGGGGGCACCGTGATATCAATCACTGCAGTCTTCAGGGTGGCTGGGCGAGACCTGGGGCAACCCAAAGTCCCAGGCAGGTTGCCTCTGGCGTTGAGCAGCCTCCTTAGCTTACTTCTGTGCGTTACGACGTGAGAAAGGTTGGGACCACTGGTCTACAGCATTGCCTGAAGTATGTGGGGTAGAAAAGAAACAAGGAGTATTCCTAGGTTTTTAGCTTGAGGTACATGTTGGCTCATGGCGCCGCTTACTGATACGGAAAAAGGCAGGGGGAGAGTAGTTTGTAGGATGAGGGGAATCAAAGGGATTCATTGTTTTAGACATGTGATGTTTAAAAAACTTAATAGTCTTTTACATGTAGATGTTAAGAAGGTAGTTGGCTATATGAGATTGGATTCAGGAAGGCAGTTGATTTTGGAAATATAAGTTTGGGAGTCATCAGCGTAAAGATGGTGTTTAGAGCTGTGGGGATAATGCAATTACCGAGGGCAAAAAGGTAGACAACAAGAAGTGATTTTAAGCGCGCCTTTAAACACGCAAACATTTTGAAGTAGCGCAGACTAGTGATAGTGGAGGTATGGAATTCTGGACATGAAATACCTTAGAAGTAATCTGGGGAACACTGTTTATACAGCCATTGCATCTCTACATCTGTAACTAAAAGAGAAACTAGAGTTGGGAGGGAATAAGCTAATAAATTATAAAGTGGATTAAACATGTTGGGGAAGAACAATTCTATACTAGGACAAACTTAAAAAAATACCGTCTTTTATAAAAAATGAGGCCCAAGAGAAGATGTGATCAAAGCTTATAAAATCAAAAATTGGATGAATAGGGTCAACATATTCTTATTTACCAAAGTCAGAATACTAGAACTAAGAAGCACTCCCTGAGGCTTGAAAGAATTACATTGAGGACAAAATGAAAGGAAGTTCTATTTTAACCAGTGGGTAGTAAACTTATGAAACTCTTTGTAAGTGATAAATAGGTATCTACAAGTGGTAGAATAGGTTGAAAAGGTGCAGGCCCTGAACAACAGATATAAAATGGGTTGTTTAAGGAAACAGAGTATTTTGATGAGTGGTATATCTCTAATCATTTAACTTTGATATCCTATTTTATAACCAACTTTTCTAAAAAAAATAATTTCAAGCTAGGATTAGAAGACAGAAAAGTCTGATAGAATATGACTTTTTTCCTGTTGTACACAAATTTTACAAGTAAATGTTCTCAATACATTATAGTTTCCTTAAAACTATTATACCTGATAAAGACCTACAATACCCATGTGTGAAGAGCAATGCTTTATGTGTTTGTTTTGTTTTTTTTTAAGATTTTTATTGGGGGATGGGAACAGCGCTGGGGAGTTGGGGGAAGGGGAACAGACAAGTTGCTGTCCTTTTGTTCTTCAGTCTAGTTGTGGAGGACGTTGCTTCACTGGCCCAAGTTGGCACCATCATTGTGCTCTTCCTGGGCGAGGCAGATCAGTCGCCGGCTTCTGGACGGCTGCTCACGCTGCCTGCCGGCCACACACGGTAGCCCATGGCAACCCACTGCCACAGAGGCTGCAGCCTACGTCGTCGCAGTGACTCACGGCAGCCCAGCTCCAGGTTGAGCTGTTGTTCAGCATCTTAGCTGTAGAGGGCAGTGTCACTGGTCCTCATATGTGGGATCCGAACCGGGGTCTTCTGCTGCCCCAAGCCAGTTCTTAACCAGCGCGCCACTCGGCCGGCCCCAATGCTTTATGTTTTAACAAGTAATTTAATGGGACATTTATTTACAGTGAAGGATGATCTTAATATAAGGTCAAAGTACTTTCTAACATCAAATCTCAGTACTGCCTTACAGAGTTCTTATTCTAGTTGAACTTTGTTTGGGTCACATGTCTAAGTTCTTTCAATTTCCCCTAATTTTATTCATTTTGCTCTTTAATTTATTTATAATTCCATTCTTTCCTCCTAATGTCTTTTTCTCCATGAACTCTCATGTTTATTCTATTTTTCATCTTTTTTCTGGCTGGATAGTTATATAGTCTACTTTTTTCCTGAGCTTGTATCCTTAAATTTGTACCCTTCATAATTAATGAAGTCATTATTCTTCTTTAAACAGTGCAAGAACACTAGAATGTTTAAATTCTGATTTCTCTCCTCCCATATTCCGTATTATTTTTGCTTGGTATTTTCGCCCTACACTTTACGTCTCCCATTAGTCATTATTACTTTTTTAGAGTAAGAAAAGACTTGACCGTTTTCTTCCTATGGCTCTTAAACTTTCCTTCTGGATCGAATTTCCTTCTACCTGAAGTCTACATGTTAGTGGTTACTTTTGGAATTTATTTCATTCTTATCTTGGAATAATAGTTCAGGTGGGCTTTGTATTCTGTTCATAGTGTTCTTTTTTGTAATTGTTTACCTCTTGCACATAATCCATCATTTCTTTTTTCTGCTGTTAAGATTTTGCCTTTCATTTTCTGTATTTCCATAACTATGGGGTTGGAGTATGTAAATACTGGAACTTGGTTTGGACCTTCAACTGAGGACTCCTGTTTCTACAATTCAGGAACATTATCTACCATTATCATTCCAAATATTCTTTCCCATATCTCTCCTATGACTCTACTATATGTGTGTTGGATATTCTCCTTTTATATTACCATGTCTTTTAACTTCTAGTTTATATGCTCCTTTTCTTTAGTTTGCTTTGTAACATCTGGGTAAATTCTTTGTGCAGGGGTCATGCTAATCTTTTCTGTATCATTCCAATTTTAGTGTATGTGCAAGCGAGTACCTGGGTAATTTCCTTATAAATATCTTCTAATTCACTAATTCTCTTCACCTATATTTGTGGTTTACCTCATCTTTTGAGAACTTTTCTCAGTTCTTTTTTATATTTTTAGAATTTCTGTTTGGTTCTTTTCAAATCTACATGATTTATATTGTCCAATTTATATTTTCTATTTACCACTTTGGACATTTTAATCATATACATATCATGAATTATATGAAAAATATTTTTATCTGATTCTATGGTATCCATAAAATTAAAATACGATTTAAAAGCATATGATATTCAGTAAGATGGAAAAAAGCATAGTGTCAAGTACAATAATTGAATAAGTGGATGGATTTGAAATAGTACCTCAGCGTTTTTTTCTTGCTTTTGAGTTTGCCTGTTTTAAATATAATCCCAAGCCCTTTTATCCAGCTTTATTGAGATGTGATTGACAAATTACAGTTGCTCAGGACTCTATATTCAACACAATAAATGTGATGGAATAAACTTTTTCACAAGAGTATTATACAAATATAAAATGACTGACCTGTGAATTATTGAGAAAAAATTTAATTTACAAAGTAAACCTTTAAGTGTATTTTTTAAAAGCTATTTAATTCTTTTTTTTTTTTTTAAAGATTTTTATTGGGGAATTGGGGGGATGGAAACAGTGCTGGGGAATTGGGGAAGGGGAACAGACAAGTTGCTGTCGTCTTGTTCTTCAGTCTAGTTGTGGAGGGCGTTGCTTCACTGGCCCAAGTTGGCACCATCATTGCACTCTTCCCTGGCGAGGCAGATCAGTCGCCGGCTTCTGGACGGCCGCTCACGCTGGCTGC